>NC_069499.1:272597662-272767662 GCF_027579735.1 Bombina bombina
GCAATATTTGTGACATGCCTATATGTCAGAGAGGCACTATAGGAAGCAACATTTAAGGGAAAATGCTATGCTCAAGACAAGTATGACCGAGTTTAAGGGACTTTACATATCCTCATAATATGCCTCTGAATGAAGGGAACATCTATTTGTGACTACACATATCTGCATGCAAATTGAAGGCGATAATCCTTACAGCACAAGGGGTAAAGTTTTCCACTTTCTTTTATATTCCATTGAAGATAAAGCCTACTTCACAGCCTGACGTTTAAAAAGGAACTTACACATGTCTATCATTTGCAAAGCAGCAATACTCAGGTACTAGGCCCAATCCACAAGAAATACACAGTGGACAGTGATTTATATTGCAGCTCCTAAGCCATAATGAGTAACATAGCTCTGTAAACGTCTGATCAAAATACCTTCATTAGGCACAAACCTTACTGTACAACCCATTAATGTGCTGAGTCCTGACTTGATTTTAACCTGTGCAAAGAGTATCTTTTAAAACACAGACTGGGACATTGAACAAGGCAAGCATGTCTCCTAAAAAAATCAACAAAAAAGGGTCTATACCGAAACAAAGCAGTCAGACTACTCCCTCAGTTAATAACTTTTTCAAATCGGTAGAGGTCAAATCTACAAGCTTAAACCCCAATGAAGATCAAGACTCTGCTGCAGCATATTCATCTTCAGAATCGGACTCTGAAACTATAACAGATACCATCACAGTGCCTAAAGCTTTATTTGCATCACTTCCCTCAAAAAAAGATTTCTCGACCTTAGCCCTGCAAGTTAAACAATGCATTAAAGAGGAAATCAATGACCTAAAGAAAGAAATGTCAGAAATAGGGCATAGAGTGGAAGCGGTGGAAACCACACTGGATACTCATAATACGGCAATATCTGACCTACATACCACTATCCACAAACAAAATGAAGTCATACTGGGCCTGGAAGAAAAAATTGATGATGCCGAAAATAGAAGCAGAAGGCATAATATCAGAATCAGAGGTGTCCCTGAATCTATACCGTCTCCAGGCCTGGAGCAATACCTACAAGATCTCTTTAACTTTTTGAAACAAACAGAGTCCCCAGTAAAGATTGAGATAGACAGAGCCCATAGGGCACTCCGCCCTAAACCATTAGATACACAACCACCCAGAGACATAATTGTACGATTAACAAATTACCAGGTTAAAGAAGAGCTTATGAAGCTGGCTCGTGAAAAACAACCTATCAAGTATGAAAATGCTGATCTTCAATTTTACACCGACCTGTCACAGAGGACTCTTTTCAAGAGAAAAGAACTTAAACCTTTTACTATGCTTCTCAGAAAACAAAATATCCCCTACAGGTGGGGGTTTCCGTTCCAGTTAATTATCCCCTGGCAAGGAAAGAGATTCATATGCACTACACCAGGAGACATCAAACAGATCTGCAAGGCCCTAGATATCATACCACCCGTGATTGAAGAGAGAGAAGAAGCACAAAACCAACACAAACCGGGTCCTAGTACTAACCCGCTACCTCAGAGGCGGGAATGGCAGCAGGTACAACAGAGAAGAACACGCAGACTGAACGCAGGCAATCAAAATAACCTGCAGGAGAATGGAGACCCCTGAACCGGATAAGCTATATCCTTTTAAATATGTTCAATGGAACAATAATATTGTCACACTACCTTGCATGTTTTCTTTTTCTTTTCTAGGAAATTTCTGTGAAAGACTCCCTTGTGATAAAGGACAATTCTTACATAGGTAGTCCTGGTAATGTTAAAAATAGGAGTTTGAACACCCAGAGACTTTTACTTGCTAGCAATATATTATGCTAATAGCTATGTTATACAGGTCCTATGTTAACCCTTTATCTTCTTTTCAGAGGCCGTCAGGCTGGTACAAATCAGTTTAGTATTTCAATTCAGAATTGTTTACTGCATTGTTATTGCTTTCTCCTCTCCCTGTTACAATGGGACAACTGTCTTACTTTTACTCTCAGCCAGTTGGGAGATATACTCTCCTACAGTTAGGATAATGTATTGTACCCTTTCAGTTAAGAAAGGGGTAGAATGTTTTGTCACTTACTTTTTTATAATTTTTTCTCTTTTTTTTTTAAGGTTACTACTATGTTACTTATGTATAATCAGCTGTGCTCGGAGTACTTCAGAGGGAGGTATGTGAGGGCATCATCCAAACACCGGGTCATATAGTACAAAAACAGGCACAATGAATAGAAACACCCCACAGGCTTTTACAATCATATCTCAAAATACAAAAGGGCTAAACTGTCCGAATAAGCGTAGGATGGCACTGTTGGATCTCCATAAGAAAGGGGGCCAGATCCTCATGCTACAGGAGACACACTTTAAAACCAAACACATACCCAAATTCTTTTCATCTAATTATCCACAGCACTTTCACAGTTCGCACCCAGCCAAGAAAATTAATGGTGTCAGTATACTAATCCACAAATCACTTGCCTTTAGCAAAATACATGTAGATCAGGACAAAGAGGGCAGATACCTATGTGTCACTGGCCTCCTTTTTGGCAAACCCATCACGTTGGTGAACCTGTATGCACCCAATAGACGTCAGAGCAAATTTATTAATGCAACCACTAACTCAATATTAGCTCAGACCAAAGGCTCCTTGATCATAGCAGGCGACCTTAATGTCCCTTTAGACTCCCAGATTGATTGCTCCAACCCCAAAACCAGACAAAAAATCCCAAACATGCAAAACATCTGGAAAAATCTTAAATTGCTAGGGGTACACGACACATGGAGATATTCCAATCCTCAAAAAAAAGACTTCACATTTTTCTCGATCCCCAATCGTTGCTATTCTAGATTAGATTACATTTTTGTGGATCACTTGACTCTTTCATACCTGAAAACAGCTGAAATCAGACACACCACCTGGTCAGACCACTCGCTGGCATCATGTGAGATAGCGTGGCCCTCAGCTCCGCTGAGACAATACCAATGGAGACTAGATGAATCACTCCTCAAGGGGAAGCAGCAAGTGAAGAGACTAGCCAAACATATTAAATCATATTTCACAACCAACAATACCCCAGATGTACATTTTACAACAATATGGGAGGCACACAAAAGTACAATCAGAGGCGAACTCATTAAACTTAAAGCATATATAACGAGAAAGAGGAGAGAAGAATATACCACCCTAGCTAAAGAAATGGCAGATTTAGATTATCTACACAAACAATCCCCTGACAACAATCTTGTTTTAGATAACCTTAATTCAAAACGTGCACAACTAGACAACCTTCTCCAGATAGATGCCCAAAGACAACTATTGTCCTTCCAACAGACATTCTATAGGGAGGGTAACAAAGCAGGGAAATGGCTAGCAAGAGCTTTAAAACACAGACAACAAAAAACATACATTCACTCAATTAAAAATGAGTCAGGAAAAAGACTAGAAGACACGCATAAAATAGCTGAAGTATTTAAATCTTTTTATCATAAACTTTACAATCTATTCCCGGATAGAGAAGACACAGCCCACAGTCGCGCATGCCACCAATACCTTTCTAGCATACAAATACCACAACTAAGCAGCGAGCAAAGAGAGTCTTTGAACCAACCCTTCTCCATTAAAGAAGTATTAGACGCTATACGTACCCTAAAATCTAACAAAGCGCCGGGACCAGATGGTTTCTCAGGCCTGTACTATAAAACCTTTTCAAAATATCTTGCCCCACATTTAACCTCCTTATTTAATCACATAGCGGAAGACTATAGATTTCCCGATACCATGTTACAAGCTCATATCTCAGTACTGGAAAAACCGGGCAGGGTGCCTGATGTCCCTGCTAACTTTAGACCAATATCCCTTCTTAACACAGACTTGAAACTATATGCAAAAATTTTGGCCTCCCGAATAAATAAATTTCTCCCAGAACTAATTCATCAGGACCAAGCAGGTTTCGTACCTAATAGGGAAGCGAAAGATAACACCGTGAAAGTACTTAATCTTATAGACCTTGTTTCCAAGACTAATACCCCAGCCCTTTTCCTATCCACTGACGCCGAAAAGGCATTTGACAGACTTGACTGGACTTATTTACAAGCAACTCTTAGTAGATTTAATTTCCCCGACCAGTTTATCCAAAAAATTATGGCCCTATATTCTAACCCAACAGCACAGGTGAGAGTGAACGGGACGCTCTCTGAACCCTTTGAAATCAGAAACGGGTCGAGACAGGGTTGCCCTCTTTCCCCATTGTTATTTATTTTATCACTAGAACCACTAGCAATTAGAATCAGAGAGAACCCGCACATTACAGGAATTACAGCAGGGACTAGACAGCATAAAATGGCAATATACGCGGACGACCTCCTTCTGACAATAACCGACCCACTTAGATCTATCACACATGCAATGACTGAGCTCTCCTCTTTCGGCAGGGTATCTAATTTTCTAGTTAACATGACAAAGTCGGAATTCTTACCGTTAGGGATCCCCCAACAGACGCTAGAGGACATCAGAGCACTCTGCCCGTTAAAAGTACAAACCAACCGTCTTAAATATTTGGGAGTCTTTTTGACTACAAACAGTCAATCAACACGCAAATACAACTATGGGGAACTAATTAATGAGTTTCAGTCCCTGACCTCCTCCTGGCTTCTAAAAAATATTACGTGGTTGGGTAGAATCCAAGCAGCTAAGATGGTACTACTACCTAAAGCATTATATATCTTACAGACCGTACCGGTCCAGCACATTTCCAGGGAAGTAGATATCTTGCAAAAAATTCTGAATGATTATATATGGAGACGCAGGCCACCACGTATTAATAAAAGCACGATTTATAAAGTTCCTGAGCAAGGAGGCCTGGGAGTTCCCCACCTTAACTCATATAAACTTGCGATCTCTCTTCAGCGTGTCCTGGAGTGGTGCAATCATGAGGGAGATAGATCTAAGGGTTGGGTACAAATAGAAACAAACATGGCAGACACATCCCACTTAGGAAACAAATGCTGGAATATCCAGGCACTAGGAATCCCCACTATATCCCAGTCCTCCACGTCTAATGAGACCTGGAGAGACTGGCTATATGTCCTCAAAACATATCCAAAAATCTCTTCAAAATATTCCCCACTTACAAGCTTGATACTTAATCCAGAGTTTCCCCCGGGGCTGATTCAAGAGAGGAACACAGGTGCCACCCAAATCCCCCCAATTCAGATACACACCTTATTAGAAAACAACAAGGTAAAATCCAAGCAACAAATAGACTCACTATCAATTCCCTTTTTTGCCTCCTGGTTCAATTACCATCAGGCGAGACATTTTCTACTCACACACAAAAGTAAAGCGGATTTTATGAGACCTCTGACAAAATTTGAGCAAGCATGCTTGAGTGACTTGAAAGGTCCCAGATCGATTTCTACACTATACAAACTGGTTTTGGAAAATAGATTCCCGAACCTGCCTTCATACACTGCAGGGTGGGATAGAGAGCTTGAAACGAATACACTCACTAAAGACTGGCAGTTAAGATTTGAGAATTTATCACATTCAGCCCATTCGGCAAGAGCGAAAGAAACAAACATTAAAGTCTGTATGCGATGGTACATGACCCCAGCCAAAATAAAGCGCATTTTTAAGGGGAGCTCAGGCCACTGCTGGAGGGGTTGCGACCTACCAGGACATATGACACATATATGGTGGGATTGTGAACCTATTAGAAATTTTTGGTCAGCAATTTTCCAAGAAATTAATGCAGTTCTACACACGCAAATTAACCCGAGCATAGAGTTAGCACTTCTCCATAATGATCCCCCCATAACATGCAAAATACGCAAACAACTGTTCTATATTATGCTAAATACGGCAAAACAAATGATACCCAGATGCTGGAAAACAACCAAAATACCTACCGTTAGTGAATGGGTGAAATTAGTTAACTCAGATATGATATTAGAAAGATTCCATTATCTCCAAATAGGAGGTTTGACCTTTTTTGAAGACATGCTACTCCTATGGGAGTCATATAAATATAAGCCCAAGTAGGACTGACATAAAAGATCAAAGTCACATATGCTATTTAATAGCCTCTCATAGAAGGATCACATTACTTCCCTACAAGCGCTAACCTAGATGTAATGTAGCATTTTCTCTGATACCCGAGCACATGCAACTCCATCTTTAATATTGTAACCTATCATGTTAGTTGTTTTTATTTTTGTTTTCTTGTTTTTTGTTCTCTCTTTTTTTCTGTTCTCTTTCTTTCCATTCGCTACCGATGAAGTTTAGTATTGATGCGTAGTGGTTTTGTTAATTTGAGGTTTCATCATATGCACTAAGATTTTTGTAATACTCTTATGTAACAGTCCTGTATTCAAGATCGTAAGCAAACAAAAAATAAGTGAACTAATGGAGTTATATTTCTTTGGTTTGCCAAAGACATTAGCCCGGATGAATAGACTCAAACTCACATGGACTGGCTACTTGAATATGGATGCCTAGGAGGTTTACCTTCTGCCTCTCTAGCCTAAGTACTGTACAACTGCACCATGCTGATCTTTATTGTTGGAATAATATCTTTGTTATAATTTATGCATATAATTTAATAAAAAATAAATATATAAAAAAAAAAAAAAGTCTAAAATAATTGTCTTAATTTTTAGGGGTGATATCTGCAATTAGACAGCCGTAACCACCTGGGAAGTTAACATACAGTAAATAAAGTGCACATTTTTGGAAAGTACACCACTTGGTGAATCAAATAAGGGGCTACATGTATATATGGCAGAAAATTGGAGTGTGCAATATATAACTAAACAGGGCACTTTGCTCCAGTTTTGAGATATAAATACAAATAAACCCTCATCTGATAGACCTGTGAGTATTGTTTCTAAAAATGTATAGTTTAGTTGCCATATCTTAACTTCCCTGGCAACTAGAACTGTTTGAATGCCAGTAAATTTAAAAACGCTGTTTTTGATTATATACTACATTTACATCCCGGCAATAAAACAGTAGGAAAAAAAAAAACTGTGAAATGTTCTCAATTTTTACTTATTTTATACAGGTTATCTACTACAAATATTTATCCACACAGGTTTTGATGATAGAGTGTACATAAATAAAATTGCATACAGTTAATTATTGAGTCAGGAGTAAAAATACACTTTTTTCTGTTTTGCTTTATTTTTTAAACATTATAACAAATACACATATAATAAGTATATATTTTGAATCTGCTGAAGAAAATAAAATATATAGTTTGTATACAATAACAACTTCTAAAAGTGTGTGAATGTGAACTGCAACAAAAAGCTCAAAACCAGCTTAGCACACCGGTGGGAAATGGCTTAGCAGCTGTAGCCACCTGGGAATTTAAGGTACACAGTTTTGGAAAGTACACCCTAATGTAACTTCCCAGGTGGCTAGAGCTGTTTAACTGCAGTTATGGCAACCTTGAAAATCTTATTTAAAAAATGTCTTTAAACATTTAGGGGTGATGTCTACAATTAGACAGCTGTAAGCCACCTGGTAATTTAAGATACAGTATACAAGGTACACAGTTTTGGAAAGTACACCCCTTGGCGCATCAAATGAGGGGCTGTATGTATTGCTAGTACAAATTTGTAGTGCGTAAGACATAAATGAACATGTCACTTTGCTTAGAAAAAAATATTTTCTAATCAAAGCACCATATTCCAGGAATATTTGCACACTCCACTTTTGTGCTAAAAGTACATATAGCCCCTCATTTGATGTGTCAGGGGGTGTACTTTCTACACATGGGTACTTTATATACCCTAATTTAGCTTCCCAGGTGGCTAGAGCTGTTTAACTGCAGATATGGCAACCAGGCATTTAGGGGTGATGTCTACAATTATACAGCTGCAGCCACCTGTGAATTTAAGATACAGTATACAAAAGGTACACAGTTTTACAGTTTTGGAAACTACACCCCTTGGCGCATCAAATGAGGGGCTGCATGTATTGCCAACACAAATTTGGAGTGCGTAAGATATAAAACGAACATGTCGCTTTGTTTAATTTTTTACAAGTGTGATATTCGCTTATTTGTTGCACATTTCAGATATGTGATACAAATACAAATAAGACCTCATTTGATGCAGCTGGGGTGTAGTTTATAAAAATATATAGTTTTGTTGTCATATCTTAACTTCCCAGGCAGCTCAAGCGGTTTAATTGCTGGTAACAATACATTAAATTTAAAGATGCTTTTTGTTAAGGTCGATCAAATTGGCACATCAGCAACAAAACAGTAGAAAAACACAGTGAAATGTTCTCAATTCCTGTTTATTTTAGACAGGTTACCCTACTGCAAATATTTAGCAACACAGGTTTTGATGATAGAGTTTAGAAAATAAAATTACAAACTAATTTTTATTGTGTGGAGTAAAAAAAATACACTTTTTTCATATTTTATACTTTATTTTTAAAACCTACACATAAATAATGGTATATTTAGAATCTGCTAGGTCTGCTGAAAAAAAAAACCCATTATGTAGTTTGTATAGTGTATTCACACAAACTTTACTTCTAAAAGTGTTTAAACGTGAACTGCAACAAAAAGCTCAAAACCAGCTTAGCACACAGGTGAGAAATGGCTTAGCAGCCAAAGGGTTAAAAGAGGCATTCATGCAAGGAAGGAAAGCATAAATTCTGTCACTATCTAAATCCCTGGCAAGACCTCACCTTGAGTGTGGAATGCAGTTCTGGGGACCAGTCTCAAAAAAATTGCAGATTTAGAAAAAGTTCAGAGAAGGGCCACAAAGCTAATAAGGGAAATTGGAATTTAAAGATATAGTAAACACCAAAAAATGTTATTGTTTAAAAAGATAGATTATCCTTTTATTTACCCTTCCCCAGTTTTGCATAACCAACACTGTTATATTAATGTACTTTTTACCTCTGTGATTACCTTAGATCTAAGCCCCTGCAGACTGCCTCCTTATCTCAGATCAGTGCCGACTCTTAAATAACTCCAGCCACATGCATGAGCACAATGCTATCTACGAACTAACACCCTCAAGCTGTGAAAAACTGTCAAATGCATTCAGATAAGAGGCGCCCTTCAAGAGCTTAGAAATTAGCATTTGAGTCTACCTATGATTAGCTTTCAACTAAGAATACCAAGAGAACAAAGCAAATTTGATGGTAAAAGTAAATTAGAAAGTTGTTTAAAATTACATGTCCTATCTGTATCATGGAAGTGTAATTTGGACTTCACTATCCCTTTAAAGTGAATGTCAATTTTGATGCTGAAGAGCCCAGTTTTCAAAAATTCGATTAAAAACAGGGGCACTTTAATTCATCAAAATTTACATTTCACTCCTGTTGTGGAAAAAAAACAAAACAAAAAAAACATAATTTATGTAAGAACTTACCTGATAAATTCATTTCTTTCATATTAACAAGAGTCCATGAGCTAGTGACGTATGGGATATACATTCCTACCAGGAGGGGCAAAGTTTCCCAAACCTTAAAATGCCTATAAATACACCCCTCACCACACCCACAAATCAGTTTAACGAATAGCCAAGAAGTGGGGTGATAAGAAAAAAAGTGCGAAGCATATAAAATAAGGAATTGGAATAATTGTGCTTTATACAAAAAAATCATAACCACCACAAAAAAGGGTGGGCCTCATGGACTCTTGTTAATATGAAAGAAATGAATTTATCAGGTAAGTTCTTACATAAATTATGTTTTCTTTCATGTAATTAACAAGAGTCCATGAGCTAGTGACGTATGGGATAATGACTACCCAAGATGTGGATCTTTCCACACAAGAGTCACTAGAGAGGGAGGGATAAAATAAAGACAGCCAATTCCTGCTGAAAATAATCCACACCCAAAATAAAGTTTAACAAAAAACATAAGCAGAAGATTCAAACTGAAACCGCTGCCTGAAGAACTTTTCTACCAAAAACTGCTTCAGAAGAAGAAAATACATCAAAATGGTAGAATTTAGTAAAAGTATGCAAAGAGGACCAAGTTGCTGCTTTGCAGATCTGGTCAACCGAAGCTTCATTCCTAAACGCCCAGGAAGTAGATACTGACCTAGTAGAATGAGCTGTAATTCTCTGAGGCGGAATTTTACCCGACTCAACATAGGCAAGATGAATTAAAGATTTCAACCAAGATGCCAAAGAAATGGCAGAAGCTTTCTGGCCTTTCCTAGAACCGGAAAAGATAACAAATAGACTAGAAGTCTTACGGAAAGATTTCGTAGCTTCAACATAATATTTCAAAGCTCTAACAACATCCAAAGAATGCAACGATTTCTCCTTAGAATTCTTAGGATTAGGACATAATGAAGGAACCACAATTTCTCTACTAATGTTGTTGGAATTCACAACTTTAGGTAAAAATTCAAAAGAAGTTCGCAACACCGCCTTATCCTGATGAAAAATCAGAAAAGGAGACTCACAAGAAAGAGCAGATAATTCAGAAACTCTTCTAGCAGAAGAGATGGCCAAAAGGAACAAAACTTTCCAAGAAAGTAATTTAATGTCCAATGAATGCATAGGTTCAAACGGAGGAGCTTGAAGAGCTCCCAGAACCAAATTCAAACTCCAAGGAGGAGAAATTGACTTAATGACAGGTTTTATACGAACCAAAGCTTGTACAAAACAATGAATATCAGGAAGAATAGCAATCTTTCTGTGAAAAAGAACAGAAAGAGCGGAGATTTGTCCTTTCAAAGAACTTGCGGACAAACCCTTATCTAAACCATCCTGAAGAAACTGTAAAATTCTCGGTATTCTAAAAGAATGCCAAGAAAAATGATGAGAAAGACACCAAGAAATATAAGTCTTCCAGACTCTATAATATATCTCTCGAGATACAGATTTACGAGCCTGTAACATAGTATTAATCACGGAGTCAGAGAAACCTCTTTGACCAAGAATCAAGCGTTCAATCTCCATACCTTTAAATTTAAGGATTTCAGATCCGGATGGAAAAAAGGACCTTGTGACAGAAGGTCTGGTCTTAACGGAAGAGTCCATGGTTGGCAAGATGCCATCCGGACAAGATCCGCATACCAAAACCTGTGAGGCCATGCCGGAGCTATTAGCAGAACAAACGAGCATTCCCTCAGAATCTTGGAGATTACTCTTGGAAGAAGAACTAGAGGCGGAAAGATATAGGCAGGATGATACTTCCAAGGAAGTGATAATGCATCCACTGCCTCCGCCTGAGGATCCCGGGATCTGGACAGATACCTGGGAAGTTTCTTGTTTAGATGAGAGGCCATCAGATCTATCTCTGGGAGCCCCCACATTTGAACAATCTGAAGAAATACCTCTGGGTGAAGAGACCATTCGCCCGGATGCAACGTTTGGCGACTGAGATAATCCGCTTCCCAATTGTCTACACCTGGGATATGAACCGCAGAGATTAGACAGGAGCTGGATTCCGCCCAAACCAAAATTCGAGATACTTCTTTCATAGCCAGAGGACTGTGAGTCCCTCCTTGATGATTGATGTATGCCACAGTTGTGACATTGTCTGTCTGAAAACAAATGAACGATTCTCTCTTCAGAAGAGGCCAAAACTGAAGAGCTCTGAAAACTGCACGGAGTTCCAAGATATTGATCGGTAATCTCACCTCCTGAGATTCCCAAACTCCTTGTGCCGTCAGAGATCCCCACACAGCTCCCCAACCTGTGAGACTTGCATCTGTTGAAATTACAGTCCAGGTCGGAAGAACAAAAGAAGCCCCCTGAATTAAACGAAGGTGATCTGTCCACCACGTTAGAGAGTGTCGAACAATCGGTTTTAAAGATATTAATTGATATATCTTCGTGTAATCCCTGCACCATTGGTTCAGCATACAGAGCTGAAGAGGTCGCATGTGAAAATGAGCAAAGGGGATCGCGTCCGATGCAGCAGTCATAAGACCTAGAATTTCCATGCATAAGGCTACCGAAGGGAATGATTGCGACTGAAGGTTTCGACAAGCTGTAATCAATTTTAGACGTCTCTTGTCTGTTAAAGACAGAGTCATGGACACTGAATCTATCTGGAAACCCAGAAAGGTTACCCTTGTTTGAGGAATCAAAGAACTTTTTGGTAAATTGATCCTCCAACCATGATCTTGAAGAAACAACACAAGTCGATTCGTATGAGACTCTGCTAAATGTAAAGACTGAGCAAATACCAAGATATCGTCCAAATAAGGAAATACCACAATACCCTGTTCTCTGATTACAGACAGAAGGGCACCGAGAATCTTTGTGAAAATTCTTGGAGCTGTAGCAAGGCCAAACGGTAGAGCCACAAATTG
Organism: Bombina bombina; assembly: GCF_027579735.1. Lineage (NCBI taxonomy): Eukaryota > Metazoa > Chordata > Amphibia > Anura > Bombinatoridae > Bombina > Bombina bombina. Next base: position 272,609,963 of record NC_069499.1, read on the forward strand.
GTAATGCTTGTCTAGAAAAGAGAATCTCAGGAACTGATAATGATCTGGATGAATCGGAATATGCAGATATGCATCCTGTAAATCTATTGTGGACATATAATTCCCTTGCTGAACAAAAGGCAATATAGTCCTTACAGTTACCATCTTGAACGTTGGTATCCTTACATAACGATTCAATAATTTTAGATCCAGAACTGGTCTGAAGGAATTCTCCTTCTTTGGTACAATGAAGAGATTTGAATAAAACCCCATCCCCTGTTCCGGAACTGGAACTGGCATAATTACTCCAGCCAACTCTAGATCTGAAACACAATTCAGAAATGCTTGAGCTTTCACTGGATTTACTGGGACATGGGAAAGAAAAAATCTCTTTGCAGGAGGTCTCATCTTGAAACCAATTCTGTACCCTTCTGAAACAATGTTCTGAATCCAAAGATTGTGAACAGAATTGATCCAAATTTCTTTGAAAAAACGTAACCTGCCCCCTACCAGCTGAACTGGAATGAGGGCCGTACCTTCATGTGAACTTAGAAGCAGGCTTTGCCTTTCTAGCAGGCTTGGATTTATTCCAGACTGGAGATGGTTTCCAAACTGAAACTGCTCCTGAGGACGAAGGATCAGGCTTTTGTTCTTTGTTGAAACGAAAGGAACGAAAACGATTGTTAGCCCTGTTTTTACCTTTAGACTTTTTATCCTGTGGTAAAAAAGTTCCTTTCCCACCAGTAACAGTTGAAATAATAGAATCCAACTGAGAACCAAATAATTTGTTTCCCTGGAAAGAAATGGAAAGTAGAGTTGATTTAGAAGCCATATCAGCATTCCAGGTCTTAAGCCATAAAGCTCTTCTGGCTAAGATAGCCAGAGACATAAACCTAACATCAACTCTAATAATATCAAAAATGGCATCACAGATGAAATTATTAGCATGCTGGAGAAGAATAATAATATCATGAGAATCACGATTTGTTACTTGTTGCGCTAGAGTTTCCAACCAAAAAGTTGAAGCTGCAGCAACATCAGCCAATGATATAGCAGGTCTAAGAAGATTACCTGAACATAGATAAGCTTTTCTTAGAAAAGATTCAATTTTTCTATCTAAAGGATCCTTAAACGAGGTACCATCTGACGTAGGAATGGTAGTACGTTTAGCAAGGGTAGAAATAGCCCCATCAACTTTAGGGATTTTGTCCCAAAATTCTAACCTGTCAGGCGGAACAGGATATAATTGCTTAAAACGTTTAGAAGGAGTAAATGAATTACCCAATTTATCCCATTCCTTGGAAATTACTGCAGAAATAGCATTAGGAACAGGAAAGACTTCTGGAATAACCGCAGGAGCTTTAAAAACCTTATCCAAACGTATAGAATTAGTATCAAGAGGACTAGAATCCTCTATTTCTAAAGCAATTAGTACTTCTTTAAGTAAAGAGCGAATAAATTCCATCTTAAATAAATATGAAGATTTATCAGCATCAATCTCTGAGATAGAATCCTCTGAACCAGAAGAGTCCAAAGAATCAGAATGATGGTGTTCATTTAAAAATTCATCTGTAGAGAGAGAAGATTTAAAAGACTTTTTACGTTTACTAGAAGGAGAAATAACAGACAAAGCCTTCTTTATGGATTCAGAAACAAAATCTCTTATGTTATCAGGAACATTCTGCACCTTAGATGTTGAGGGAACTGCAACAGGCAATGGTACATCACTAAAGGAAATATTATCTGCTTTAACAAGTTTGTCATGACAATTATTAAAAACAACAGCTGGAGGAATAGCTACCAAAAGTTTACAGCAGATACACTTAGCTTTGGTAGATCCAGCAGGCAGTGGTTTTCCTGTAGTATCTTCTGGCTCAGATGCAACGTGAGACATCTTGCAATATGTAAGAGAAAAAACAACATATAAAGCAAAATAGATCAAATTCCTTATAAGACAGTTTCAGGAATGGGAAAAAATGCCAAACATCAAGCTTCTAGCAACCAGAAGCAAATGAAAAATGAGACTGAAATAATGTGGAGACAAAAGCGACGCCCATATTTTTTAGCGCCAAATAAGACGCCCACATTATTTGGCGCCTAAATGCTTTTGGCGCCAAAAATGACGCCACATCCGGAACGCCGACATTTTTGGCGCAAAATAACGTCAAAAAATGACGCAACTTCCGGCGACACGTATGACGCCGGAAACGGAAAAGAATTTTTGCGCCAAAAAAGTCCGCGCCAAGAATGACGCAATAAAATGAAGCATTTTCAGCCCCCGCGAGCCTAACAGCCCACAGGGAAAAAAGTCAAATTTTTGAGGTAAGAAAAAATATGATAATTCAATGCATAATCCCAAATATGAAACTGACTGTCTGGAAATAAGGAAAGTTGAACATTCTGAGTCAAGGCAAATAAATGTTTGAATACATATATTTAGAACTTTATAAATAAAGTGCCCAACCATAGCTTAGAGTGTCACAGAAAATAAGACTTACTTACCCCAGGACACTCATCTACATGTTTGTAGAAAGCCAAACCAGTACTGAAACGAGAATCAGTAGAGGAAATGGTAAATATAAGAGTATATCGTCGATCTGAAAAGGGAGGTAAGAGATGAATCTCTACGACCGATAACAGAGAACCTTATGAAATAGACCCCGTAGAAGGAGATCACTGCATTCAATAGGCAATACTCTCTTCACATCCCTCTGACATTCACTGCACGCTGAGAGGAAAACCGGGCTCCAACTTGCTGCGGAGCGCATATCAACGTAGAATCTAGCACAAACTTACTTCACCACCTCCCTTGGAGGCAAAGTTTGTAAAACTGATTTGTGGGTGTGGTGAGGGGTGTATTTATAGGCATTTTAAGGTTTGGGAAACTTTGCCCCTCCTGGTAGGAATGTATATCCCATACGTCACTAGCTCATGGACTCTTGTTAATTACATGAAAGAAAACAAAACAAAAAAACAACAACTTACCTTTTAATCTTGACAGCAGCTCCAGCTTCCTCCGGTCGTTGCAAGCCATTTGTGACGTCAGAAATTATGGATAGTTCCATCCTTCAATTACGGCTTCCCCCCGGGGGAATCAGTGTCTGATTCAACGCTGTGATTGGAGGAAGCCGGATTCCTCATTTTAGACTCAGGAAAAGGCTTTGTGACGGGTGGAGGAAGCTGGACCGGCTGTCAAGATTAAAAGGTAAGTTTTTTTTCTCACAACAGGAGTGAAATGTAAATTTTGATGAATTGAAGTGCCCCTGTGTTTAATGGAATTTTTAAAAACCGGGCACTTTAGCATCAAAATTGACATTCACTTTAAGCTATGAGGAGAGGTTAGCCAAATTGGGTGCGTTTTCTCTAGAAAATAGGCACTTGAGAGGTGACATGATTACTTTAAATACAATTTTCAAGGCCTATATACAGAGATAGCAGAAGTTCTGTTTATTCTAAGAAACAGGTTTATAATAAAGGTCACAATTTAAGGCTGGAGGAAAGGAGATTTAATCTCCAGCAATGTAAATGTTTTTTCACGGTATGTGAAATCAAATTGTGTAACTCATTACCCTAAGGAGGTAGTAAATACACCTTAGATACATTTAAAAATGGTTTAGATACATTTGACCTAGAAACACAATTCAGGGATATGATTGCTTGTGTTCAATGGGTTACATTTTTTTAAATGGACTTCTGTCTTTTTTCAATCTCATCTACTATGTTGATATAAATAATCGGACCCCTTTCAAATTATATATCAAATAATTTTTTTTTTAGTTGCCAGATGCCCCAAAATTGGGACCAATGCTATGAGGTATTTGACGTAGTTATTATTAGTCAGCTCTGAGCTGGCAAGCTTTCAATACCTCTTGTTTGAAAAAGTAGCAGTGCTTTAGATACAGTGCCTCAATACCATGTACTGTAGGGGGAGAGAGGCTACAAGACTTCCATAAGCATATGTTTCTATTAGGTGATCACATCATTTGATAGCCATCGGAGTATGAACCCCTCAATTCAAAGAGGGGATCCTCTTCTCTGAAAAAAAGGGGCAATGACATTTTACTACATATATTGGGGATGCTAAGGTCACTTTTAGAGCTTGCGGCATCCTAAGTCATTTTGTAGATCACCAGATACCAAAAGGGCCATTAGACCACTCTACTGAAAGACGTAATCCCCTCTTTCATATGAAAGTATTTTGTTTGGACTGGAGTATGCTATCTTCAGGGTAAAGAAGCTCCTATGGAGCCACTATTTTGCCATAGAAAACATTAAGTAGGTAATTGTCATTTTAACAACAATACCTATAACAGACGCATATGTGAAGTACCTCACTTAAAAAGAGGAAATACCCGTTCTACAAAATAAGGATTCATGCTCCTCTGTATTTTATGGTAGGTCATAGGGGCTGTCAAACTGTAGTTTACCTGAAGCCTTGGGTTTAAGTAAAAATGTTAAGAACAAATTCCTATTGCAGACTGTAGTAAATACAAATATTTTCTAAAAAGCTTTAGCCCTATATCTTAAGATACTTAAAGAGGCAGTCTACAATAGAATGTGTATTGTTTTAAAAGATAGATAATTCCTTTATTACCCACTCCCCAGTTTTGTACAACCAACACAGTTATATTAACATACTTTTTACTTCTGTGATTACCCTGTACCTAAGCATCTTCTGACAGACCCCTGGTCACATTACTTTATTTATTATCTACTGACTTGCATTTTGTGTTGTGCCAACTCTTAAATAACTCCACAGGGTGAACACAATGTTATCTATATAGAACACATGAACTAGCAGTTCCCTGTTGTGAAAAGCAAAAAAAAAAAAAAAAAACGTGATAAGAGGCTGTCTGTAGTGGCTTAGAAAGGCAGAAATTTAGAGGTTTAAATGTTATAAAGTATATTAATATAACAATGTTTGTTGTGCAAAGCTGGGGAATGGGTAGTAAAGGCGTTATCTATCTTTTTTAAACAATAACAATTTTAGTGTAGACTCCGTCTTTAATAAGGAATTACATAAACCTTAAACAATAACAGCCCCTGCCTAGATTATATTTCAAACTCATAAGAATTAACCAATCATATATTGTTAATTTAAGAAGTCACAAGCCCGTAATATACAAGATAATTACAAATATATATTTTTTATATCTAGCTAATAAAGTAAAACAGAGGGATGGTATAGCTAAAACAACATGTGCAAACATCAGATTGCTTGATCGTCACAGGACATATATTAAATAATATTCAGAGAGAGAGGGAACAATAAGTCTGTTAAAAAAACTACTTATCTTCTGCATAAATCATATCCCAAAATTAATGGGGAACAGGACTCCATGGCCCCAGTATAGCAACTAATGAAAAAGGAAATGTGGTACTTCTAAGAGGCAGCCTTAGCCTTGCTCTTATAGTCCCAGGAAGAGAGCTCTCACAATCACTAATGGATTCTGTCTCAGGGAGCTATAATCAAGGCCCAAGGCTTTAAACACAAAGACCCATAAAGGTGAGTAGTAGAAACTATGGTTCATAAATGCTAAAAGAACAAATGACAGTGTTCTCCCAAAGACCTATTTCATGGGTGCACTGGCCAGCTGACTTTACTGACCACCCTGCTAAAATTTAAGTCAATGTTTGTTGCACAAGTTATAATAAAATAGAAGTACATTAAGCTATCCAAAGCACAAATGTATTGCATAATTTAAGTAATCTTTATAAATAACAGAAAATTTAATAATATTGAAAAGTATTACTCTGCACACACCCGATTATCGGCAATTAACTTGGCTATACGTGACTGGACAACTAGCTTTAAAACTGAAACAATCTAAAACGTTAATGCAGCAAGATACATAGACCTCCCAAGCTTAAAAGGGACAGTCAACAACAGAATTTTTGTTGTTTTAAAAGATAGATAATCCCTTAAAGTGAATGTAAATTTTGATGCTAAAGTGCCCGGTTTTTAAAAATTCGATTAAAAACAGGGGCCCTTTAATTCATCAAAATTTACATTTCCATCCTGTTGTTGTAAAAAAAAAAACAAAAACAAAAAAAAAAACTTACCTTTTACTCTTGACAGCTGCTCCAGCTTCCTCCTGTCATCGCAAGCCATTTCTGATGTCAGAAATGATGGATGGGTCATCCTCCAATCACGGCTTCCCCCCCCGGGGGAATCAGTGTCTGATTCAATGCCGTGATTGGAGAAAGCCAGATTCCTCATTTTAGACCCAGGAAGAGGCTTTGCGACGGGTGGAGGAAGCTGGAGCTGCTGTCAATTTTAAAAGGTAAGTTTTTTTCACAACAGAAGTGAAATGTAAATTTTTATGAATTAAAGTGCCAGTTTTTAATCTAATTTTTACAAAACGGGCACTTTAGCATCAAAATTTACATTCACTTTAATTAGCCATTCTCTAGTTTTGCATAACTAACACAGTTATAATAATATGTTTTACCTCTGTAATTACCTTGTATCTAAGAATCTACAGACTGCCCCCTTATTTCAGTCCTTTTGACAGACTTGCATTTTAGCCAATCAGTGCTCAATCCTCTGTAAATGCATGTGCAAGAGCTCAATGTTATCTATATGAAACACATGAACTAATGCCCTCTAGTGGTCAAAATGCATTAAGCTTAGAGGTGGCCTTGAAGGTCTAATAAATTAGCATATTAACCTCCTAGGGTTAGCTTGCAGAACAAAGCAAATGGGTGATAAAAGTAAATTGGAAAGTTGTTTAAAATTACATGGCCTATTTGAATCATGAAAGATTTTTTTGGACTTGACTGAACAGAAAAAAATAATCTATATATTGAGTGCACTCCAATAGGAAATTATATCTATATATATATCTCAATTAACACTATATCTACTAAACTGCTTAAAGAAAAAAAAAATGAAGTGGAGGGCTTTTCTTAATTTTTTTCTTTATTCACACACAGGTTACTTGTCTTCACCATGCACCCCTCACAGACATGAAGGGAGGGGTGAGGGGGGAAAACAGGAAACATGCGTGTGTTGTCTGGCAATCTGTGAGGCTACCTACAATGATCGAATTGGCTATAATGCCGGTGGAAGGGCTGCACATCGCTTTACAGATGCAGTCCCTTGTATCTAAATAAGACAAGCACTGACAAGTGGAGCATTTCTTATTTAGGATGTCCAAGGCTCCATGAACTTATTTCAGGCACTAAGGGGCCTGAAAGTTACCATGGCGGGACTTATGTGGCACGTGGGCCGTAGGTTGCCGACCTGTGTTTTAATTCTTAAAAGGAAAGCTAATCAAAAGAACTGCAGAATATATGGATCCTGGAACAGGTGATTCAACATAGGGATAGAATATACATCATTAATCCATTCTGGAAGAACTATAGGATCTGGAAAGGCCACAATATCTGGAGAAATTGGAAACACTGGCCTTTAACATAATCACTTCTAAACACACACAAACTATTTCACCTTAAGCTGGCCCCAACTACAGCAGCATAGTAACTACTCACCATGTTATTGTTTTTCCTCCTATGCCTGCTGCAGCTCTTTTCAAAGATAGTCTCTTATTTTAACCTATTACAAGTGCTGGTTGGAGAAGCTCTGCATCTTTATACTGGAGGTCCCCATCTTGCACCCTGTGACAGAAGTTGTGTGCATTTATATATCAGTTACATTGCTGACTTTCGGCAGCTGTACCTTGCACTTTGAATAACTTGCAAAACAAAAAGCAGGAGGTTTTTTGTTTTTTTACTATTTTGTTATTGAGTTTAAAAATTACACAAATATAAAAAACTAATGAATAATATAGAGCAATGCAGCAACTTCAAAAAAGGTACAGCTCCTGCTCTATATTTTGCACAATACAGCTTGTCAAAAAGGTAATGTCACTGATCTGTAAATACGCACCGCTTAAGGGCAACCATGGGCCTAATTTTAAAATTCCAGTGGCTCCCTGACGCCTAGGTTTGTCACGCCCTGCTTTAAGAGAGAAAAACTATAAAATTGTCCAAGGCAGCTTCATTGTTTAATATGTCAGATAAACGTCACTCATTCATCCTCACCAGTTAAAACATATATGGCATGATCAGTTGTTGCATAATAAAGAGATAAAAGAGAAATTGCAGGTGAATTTTGATGAAGAAATATCCTTGTATGTCATAGGTGAAAATACCTCTGAAAAATTGACAGCAAGCGGAATAATTCCTGCCACGTAACATCCCACCAGCATTGCCAGCGAAAGCAGGCTGATAGAGCTGAAGTCATCCATGGCAGCCCCTGTGACACAGGCTCCTCTCTGCAACAGAGCAAACAGTCAGTCACCTTTAAACAAAGTGTTAACAACAGAAATTCTTTCAAACACCCACTCTTTACATTTAGGGTTACAAGTCCGTTTTTACCATTGCACACAACCAAAATCTTCATGACACTGAAAATACATTTTAATAATTTAAAAATGCACATTAAAACATATTATTTATCTGGAACAATTTGCAGACACTTTAATATCGAAATTTGCAGGAAAATAACATTTACAGGATTAGCATATAGAACGTTGTATATGGGTTTCACGCATTTTGTATTCAAGCATGGGCCGTATCTATGTGTCTTGCTCACTCTTAGATACACAACTCCTGGACGTTTATATCTGACCCAGTTTTGCATAAATACTTTCTCTCTAACTCAAGCTATTATGTCTAACTCTATACGCATCCACCGTTTAACTCTCGCTACTGGCATAAGTGAGTGGTAGCATATAATATAACACCCAGGTAAACACTAACCGTAAGTGTCTAGGTGTCACACACTGGTCCTATATCCGGGTCTGAAACACAACCGCCGTCATCTTCTTTTACCCCAGTACCATGCCTATCACTTCCGGGTCACTCATTAATGACATCAGAATGACGTGACACGAACTCCATATCAGCGAATAAAAACAAAGTTGGGTTATGGTGGCGTGCAATGCTATTTACATTAGTGTTTTAATTACACTCAGTGCACGATATATGATAGCAGGAGCACTCTTCGTGTGCTTCTAATATAAACAATGTAACAACAATGGTGATTTATGGTTATTTGTTGCACTGACTTCAATGCAAGGTTTACACTGCAGACAGAAACTAGTCACTGAAAAAGTGTGTTTGGTTTATGTTAGAGACAGTATACTTAATATTTTCTCCATTTTAATGTGTTCAAAATGACCCATTTGCCTACCGGGTTGTAAGTAACCCTTTTGCTACCGTGAATTTAAGAGAAGAAATTGCCCAAAATAACGGAACATTTTTAGCATTTTTGCTATCACTCCATTTAAATAGAAATAGTCTTTTTTTTACCAGTCAAAACTAAATATTTTTTTTAAGTTGACATCCAAAGGTATTGATCTATGCCCATTCTGGTATATTTCATGCCACCATTTCACTGCCAAATGCAATAAAAAAAAAAATGTTAACTTTTTCACAAACTTTGGGTTTCCTCACTAAAATCATTTACATACTGCTTGTGCAATCATAGCGCAACTTATTGTAAAAGCTCTGGGATTCCCTTTGTTCAGAAAAAGCAGACATATATGGCTCTGCCATTGTTTTTTGGTAATTAGAATGCCGCTAGTTGCAGGTGTGCAGCGCACCACACTTCTAATATTTCCGGCAGTGAAGGGGTTAATCAAGTCACCACCATCTTAGGTACTAGCAGACAATCTGCAATAGGCAGTTTAGCCCCTTCCCACCGTTAGGAAGTTTCATGCCGTTTTATTTACGCTGGGCTTTAGCACCCTAAGGATAGCATGAAATGTCGTAGCTATCCTGAAGCCTCTGCAGCTTTCCAAAAGGGCTGGAGTGTGTGCCTAGCATCATAAGCACTCCCCTGTTACCCAATCCCATCACTGAAACCATGAGATTGCATTAACTATCGCGTGATTTCAATTTTTACTTATTTGCTTACATCGGAACGTCCGGGCAGGAAGGGTTTAGGTTTTTGGTTTTATATATACAGTATATATATATATATATATATATATATATATATATATATATATATATATATATATATATATATATAGTGATGTCGCAGGAGGGTGTTGGTTCCCCTTGTTTTCCCTTGCTGAAATGGATTTAATTGGGCTGTCGTCCATCTTTATGTTTTTAAGGCATTGTACAGAATAAAGAACTATTTTTTACCCATTTTGGAGTGCCAAAGACTTTCTTGTTTCCTCCTATATACAGTATATATATATATATATATATATATATATATATATATATATATATATTGGGGGGTTGTTTGTTTTTCTCCTGCAGTGTAGTGATCTTCCTCTTGTTGTTATTTTTCTGTAGTGTATTGGTCTCTACACCTCCCTCCTCCAGCAATTGTTAGTTAAGGCCCCCAGTTCATCTTTTTTTTTTTGTAGTGTAGCTCCCCATCCCTCCTTCTCCATTTTATTTTCTGCAGTGTAGGCCCCAACCTCCACCACTGGGCTACCCACCTTTCTCCCGCTTTTACTCCCACACCTTTCACCGGCCCCAGCAGATGATCGTTACAGACGGTGGCACACACAGCATCACCGTCTGTAACAATCTGGCATTTGCCTTCATATGGAACTGGAGCTTCCTGCAGCTCCGTTGTATATATAAGTTATACGGTTTGATAACCTTCATTCTGCATGACGTATATATACACGTCATGTTGGGTTAAATAGTTTACAAATAGCTTCTTTACCTTTATTTTCCCATTTGAAATAGCTGTTTTGCCTGTTTCCCCACCTATACTGAACATTTCTAAACTTAAAGGGGCAATCTAGTCAAAATCAAACTTTCATAATTCAGATAGAGCATTCAATTTTAACCTTTTAAAGCCGTTATGCCGTTCCATTCCGTCATAATTAGACTGGGCTTTAAAGCCGTTATGACGGAATGGAACGTCATAACTAACGGCTGTCCTGAAGCCTTCTGTGCTTCAGGGATTTAATCGCGGTCTGGAGGGCGTTCCTAGGATTGTAGGGACGCCCCCCAGATGCGATCCAATAATTGAAATCTCGCGATCGTATGCACGATCGCGTAGTTTCAATTTGTCTACATCGGAACAGTTGTTCCGATGTAGGCACTTTAACCCTGTCACGAAAGGGTTAAACAACTTTCTAATCTACTTTTATCATCAAATTTGCTTTGTTCTCTTGGTATTCTTTGTTTAAAGGCGCTAAACCTAGGTAGGCTCATTATACTAAGGCAGCCTCTTATCTCAGTGCATTTTGACAGCTTTCACAGCTAGACAACACTAGTTCATGTGTGTCATATAGATAACATTGTGCTCACTACCGTGTCAATAGAACTGAGATAAGGGTGCAGTCTGCAGAGGCTTAGATACAAGGTAATCACAGAGGTAAAAAGTATATTAATATAACTGTGTTGGTTATTCAAACTGGAAATGGGTAATAAAGGGATTATCTATCTTTTTAAAGAATACAAATTCTGGAGTGGACTGTCCATTTAAGTTCTGGTTACAAAAAAATATAAACAATAAGGTTTAGATTCTAAATTATTTTCTCAGCCATACAGCATTATTTATTTCACAAATTGGTATGGGGGTTTAGATAAGGGCTACTAACAATACTGCACTGTATGTGTCTCCAGGAACTAAAAAGGGAGACATATTTTGGGTGTAAAATCCCTGTTTTCCCCATAAACTTTCCCAAGCCAGCCAGCTCTGCTCACCTACATGGATACATTATTATTATTATTACGGTTTATTTGTAAAGCACCAACATAGTATGCAGTGTTGTAGTAACATTAACCCCTTAGCTGTCCTGGGCCTCTTTCTGTGGCGATCTAACAACGGCGAGATTGCGCTTTTGTTGTATTGTGTAGCGGTGGTGGCGATCGTTGTTGATGTGGGAGTATAAAGGGAAGACGACCCATTTCTAGAGGGACTGCTACACTGCAGAAAATTATTTCTACAGAGAGCGGAAGGAAGGTAGAAATACATTATTAGAGGGGTGAGGGGGGCCCTAGAAGAATATCGCTTGGAGGTTGGGAAGGTTAGGGGGGCTGCTACATTACAGATTTTTATTTTTTTTAAATAATAATAATAAAAAAACAAAAAAAACAACATATACATTTATATAAACTAGGTACTGGCAAACAGCTGCCAGAACCTAAGATGGCTTACAAAAGTTAGAGGAGGGAGGGTTAAAGAGCTGTTTGGGAGGGATCAGGGTGGTGGGAGGAATCATACACTGTATAAAATAAAATAAAAGAAACACAAAATCTTCACATTATCAGACTGTCTACCAGCACCTAAGATGGTGGTGACAAGTGGGGGATGAGGGAGGGAAGAGAGCTGTTTAGGAGAGATAAGGAAGTGATCAGGAGGTGGGAGGGTAATCTCTACACTACAGGTAAACTTAAAGGGACAGTATACTGAAAAATAGTTTTTCGCTTAATGTGTTTACAATTGCTTTTTTACCAACTGCAGAGAATTTTTTTTTATGAAAAATAGCTTTTTATGTTTTTTGTGTATATTAAAGCTCTGATTTTGTGTTTTGAAGTCACAACCTAATAAAATAGGTTGAGCTTGTAGGTATAATCAGATCTCATTACTGTATCACATTGTGTATATATACCTGCTTCTTTATCTTATAGCTGTCCATAAAACAATCACCAGTACTTGGAGAGAACAATGGAAAATCAACATTGTATTACCTTATCTCTTCTATAACCCACTGGGAGTGTAATTTCTTCTGCTGGCTGTGTTTACAAAGCTTATCTATAGCTGGGACCTGCGGCCACAAACTTTCAGAATAGGTGGGGATACCTCATGCTAAATCAACTATTTCAAATGCCAATATAAGGGGAAAGGAGCTACTTGTAAACAATGTAATACACTCCAGCAGGTAAAGTGAATCATTGGGAACAAATTAAAGGGGAGAAATATTTTGAGTAAACTGTCCCTTTAACCTTACAAGCTACCTGATTAATCCCTTCACTGCCAGGAATTTCAGAAGTGTGGTGTGCAGCTCCAATTAGCGGCCTTCTAATTACCAAAAAGTCTGTTATTTATGAACAAAGGGGATCACAGAGAAGCTTTTTACATCCATTTGTGTTATGACTGCATACATGGTATGCAAATAATTTCATTGGGAACCCCGAAGTTTGTGAAAAGTTATTTTTTTTAATTTTTTTTATGTGATTGCTTTTGGCAGTGAAATGGTGGCATGAAAACATAATCTATGTAAGAACTTACCTGATAAATTCATTTCTTTCATATTGGCAAGAGTCCATGAGCTAGTGACGTATGGAATATACAATCCTACCAGGAGGGGCAAAGTTTCCCAAACCTCAAAATGCCTATACAGGGAGTGCAGAATTATTAGGCAAGTTGTATTTTTGAGGATTAATTTTATTATTGAACAACAACCATGTTCTCAATGAACCCAAAAAACTCATTAATATCAAAGCTGAATAGTTTTGGAAGTAGTTTTTAGTTTGTTTTTAGTTATAGCTATTTTAGGGGGATATCTGTGTGTGCAGGTGACTATTACTGTGCATAATTATTAGGCAACTTAACAAAAAACAAATATATACCCATTTCAATTATTTATTTTTACCAGTGAAACCAATATAACATCTCAACATTCACAAATATACATTTTTGACATTCAAAAACAAAACAAAAACAAATCAGTGACCAATATAGCCACCTTTCTTTGCAAGGACACTCAAAAGCCTGCCATCCATGGATTCTGTCAGTGTTTTGATCTGTTCACCATCAACATTGCGTGCAGCAGCAACCACAGCCTCCCAGACACTGTTCAGAGAGGTGTACTGTTTTCCCTCCTTGTAAATCTCACATTTGATGATGGACCACAGGTTCTCAATGGGGTTCAGATCAGGTGAACAAGGAGGCCATGTCATTAGATTTTCTTCTTTTATACCCTTTCTTGCCAGCCACGCTGTGGAGTACTTGGACGCGTGTGATGGAGCATTGTCCTGCATGAAAATCATGTTTTTCTTGAAGGATACAGACTTCTTCCTGTACCACTGCTTGAAGAAGGTGTCTTCCAGAAACTGGCAGTAGGACTGGGAGTTGAGCTTGACTCCATCCTCAACCCGAAAAGGCCCCACAAGCTCATCTTTGATGATACCAGCCCAAACCAGTACTCCACCTCGCTGGCGTCTGAGTCGGACTGGAGCTCTCTGCCCTTTACCAATCCAGCCACGGGCCCATCCATCTGGCCCATCAAGACTCACTCTCATTTCATCAGTCCATAAAACCTTAGAAAAATCAGTCTTGAGATATTTCTTGGCCCAGTCTTGACGTTTCAGCTTGTGTGTCTTGTTCAGTGGTGGTCGTCTTTCAGCCTTTCTTACCTTGGTCATGTCTCTGAGTATTGCACACCTTGTGCTTTTGGGCACTCCAGTGATGTTGCAGCTCTGAAATATGGCCAAACTGGTGGCAAGTGGCATCTTGGCAGCTGCACGCTTGACTTTTCTCAGTTCATGGGCAGTTATTTTGCGCCTTGGTTTTTCCACACGATTCTTGCGACCCTGTTGACTATTTTGAATGAAACGCTTGATTGTTCGATGATCACGCTTCAGAGTGCTGCATCCCTCTGCAAGATATCTCACTATTTTTTACTTTTCTGAGCCTGTCAAGTCCTTCTTTTGACCCATTTTGCCAAAGGAAAGGAAGTCGCCTAATAATTATGCACACCTGATATAGGGTGTTGATGTCATTAGACCACACCCCTTCTCATTACAGAGATGCACATCACCTAATATGCTTAATTGGTAGTAGGCTTTCGAGCCTATACAGCTTGGAGTAAGACAACATGCATAAAGAGGATGATGTGGTCAAAATACTCATTTGCCTAATAATTCTGCACTCCCTGTAAATACACCCCTCACCACACCCACAATTCAGTTTAATGAATAGCCAAGTAGTGGGGTGACAAAGAAAGGAGTAAAAAGCATCAACAAAGGAATTTGGAAATAATTGTGCTTTATACAAAAAAACATAACCACCATAAAAAGGGTGGGCCTCATGGACTCTTACCAATATGAAAGAAATTAATTTATCAGGTAAGTTCTTACATAAATTATGTTTTCTTTCATGTAATTGGCAAGAGTCCATGAGCTAGTGACGTATGGGATAGCAATACCCAAGATGTGGAACTCCACTCAAGAGTCACTAGAGAGGGAGGGATAAAAATAAAAACAGCCATTTTTCGCTGAAAAATTAATCCACAACCCAAAATATAAGTTTATTCTCATAATGAAAAGAAAAACTTAAAACATCAGCAGAAGAATCAAACTGAAACAGCTGCCTGAAGAACTTTTCTACCAAAAACTGCTTCTGAAGAAGCAAATACATCAAAACGGTAGAATTTAGTAAATGTATGCAAAGAAGACCAAGTTGCTGCTTTGCAAATCTTATCAACTGAAGCTTCATTCTTAAAAGCCCATGAAGTGGAGACTGATCTAGTAGAATGAGCTGTAATTCTCTGAGGTGGGGCTTGACCCAACTCCAAATAAGCTTGAAGAATCAAAAGCTTTAACCACGAAGCCAAGGAAACAGCAGAAGCCTTCTGACCTTTCCTAGAACCAGAAAATATAACAAATAGACTAGAAGTCTTCCTGAAATCTTTAGTAGCTTCAATATAATATTTCAAAGCTCTCACCACATCCAAAGAATGTAAGGATCTTTCCAAAGAATTCTTAGGATTAGGACACAAGGAAGGGACAACAATTTCTCTATTAATGTTGTTAGAATTCACAACCTTAGGTAGGAATTTAAATGAAGTCTGCAAAACTGCCTTATCCTGATGAAAAATCAGAAAAGGAGATTCACAAGAAAGAGCAGATAATTCAGAAACTCTTCTAGCAGAAGAGATGGCCAAAAGGAACAACACTTTCCAAGAAAGTAATTTAATGTCCAAAGAATTCATAGGCTCAAAAGGAGGAGCCTGTAAAGCCTTCAAAACCAAATTAAGACTCCAAGGAGGAGAGATTGATTTAATGACAGGCTTGATACAAACCAAAGCCTGTACAAAACAGTGAATATCAGGAAGTTTAGCAATCTTTCTGTGAAATAAAACAGAAAGAGCAGAGATTTGTCCCTTCAAGGAACTTGCAGACAAACCCTTATCTAAACCATCCTGAAGGAACTGTAAAATTCTAGGAATTCTGAAAGAATGCCAAGAGAATTTATGAGAAGAACACCATGAAATATACATTTTCCAAACTCGATAATAAATCTTTCTAGAAACAGATTTACGAGCTTGTAACATAGTATTAATCACTGAATCATTGAAACCTCTACGACTAAGCACTAGGTGTTCAATTTCCATACATTCAAATTTAATGATTTGAGATCCTGATGGAAAAACGGACCTTGAGACAGCAGGTCCGGCCTTAATGGAAATGGCCAAGGTTGGCAACTGGACATCCAAACAAGATCCGCATACCAAAACCTGTGAGGCCATGCTGGAGCCACCAGCAACACAAACGATTGTTCCATGATGATTTTGGAGATCACTCTTGGAAGAAGAACTAGAGGCGGGAAAATATAAGCAGGTTGATAACACCAAGGAAGTATCAACGCATCCACTGCTTCCGCCTGAGGATCCCGGGACCTGGACAGGTACCTGGGAAGTTTCTTGTTTAGATGAGAGGCTATCAGATCTATTTCTGGAAGACCCCACATCTGAACAATTTGAGAAAACACATCTGGATGGAGGGACCACTCCCCCGGATGTAAAGTCTGACGGCTGAGATAATCCGCCTCCCAATTGTCTATACCTGGGATATGAACCGCAGAAATTAGACAGGAGCTGGATTCCGCCCAAGCAAGTATCCGAGATACTTCTTTCATAGCTTGGGGACTGCGAGTCCCACCCTGATGATTGACATATGCCACAGTTGTGATATTGTCTGTCTGAAAACAAATGAACGGTTCTCTCTTCAACAGAGGCCAAATCTGAAGAGCCCTGAAAATTGCACGGAGTTCCAAAATATTGATTGGTAATCTCGCCTCTTGAGATTTTCAAACTCCTTGTGCTGTCAGAGATCCCCAAACAGCTCCCCAACCTGAATGACTTGCATCTGTTGTGATCACAGTCCAGGTTGGCCGAACAAAAGAAGCCCCTTGAACTAAACAATGGTGATCTAACCACCAAGTCAGAGAGAGTCGAACATTGGGATTTAAGGATATTAATTGTGATAACTTTGTATAATCCCTGCACCATTGGTTCAGCATACAAAGCTGGAGAGGTCTTATGTGAAAACGAGCAAAGGGGATTGCGTCCGATGCTGCAGTCATGAGACCAAAAACTGCCATGCACATAGCTACTGAAGGGAATGACTGAGACTGAAGGTTCCGACAGGCTGCAACCAATTTTAAATGTCTCTTGTCTGTTACAGATAGAGTCATGGACACTGAATCTATCTGGAAGCCTAAAAAGGTGACGTTTGTCTGAGGAATCAAGAAACTCTTTAGTAAATTGATCCTCCAACCATGTTTTCGAAGAAACAACACTAGTTGATTTGTGTGAGATTCTGCAGAACGTAAAGACTGAGCTAGTACCAAGATATCGTCCAAATAAGGAAACACTGCAATACCCCGCTATCTGGTTACAGAGAGTAGGGCACCGAGAACCTTTGAAAAGATTCTTGGAGTTGTCGCTAGGCCAAAAGGAAGAGCAACAAATTGGTAATGCTTGTCTAGAAAAGAGAATCTCAGAAACTGATAATGATCTGGATGAATCGGAATATGGAGGTATGCATCCTGCAAGTCTATTGTGGACATATAATGTCCTTGCTGAACAAAAGGCAGAATAGTCCTTATAGTCACCATTTTGAAAGTTGGTACTCTTACATAACGATTCAAAATTTTCAGATCCAGAACTGGTCTGGATGAATTTTCCTTCTTTGGGACAATGAATAGATTTGAATAAATCCCCAGACCCTGTTCCTGAAACGGAACTGGCATAATTAACCCTGAAAACTCCAGGTCTGAAACAAACTTCAGGAAAGCCTGAGCTTTTACTGTATTTGCTGGTATGCGTGAGAAAAAAAAATCTTCTCACAGGAGGTCTTACTCTGAATCCTATTCGGTACTCCTGAGAGACAATACTCTGAATCCATTGATTTTGGACAGAATTTATCCAAACATCTTTGAAAAATCTTAATCTGCCCCCTACTAGCTGAGCTGGAATGAGGGCCGCACCTTCATGCGGACTTAGGGGCTGGCTTTGGTTTCTTAAATGGCTTGGATTTATTCCAATTTGAGGAAGGTTTCCAATTGGAAACAGATTCCTTGGGGGAAGGATTAGGTTTTTGTTCCTTATTTTGTCGAAAGGAACGAAAACGGTTAGAAGCTTTGGATTTACCCTTAGGTCTTTTATCCTGAGGCAAAAAAACTCCCTTCCCCCAGTGACAGTTGAAATAATCGAATCCAATGGAGAACCAAATAACTTATTACCTTGGAAAGAAAGAGATAGCAATCTGGACTTAGAAGTCATGTTAGCATTCCAAGATTTAAGACACTAAAATAGCTAAAGACATAGATCTAACATCAATTTTGATGATATCAAAAATGGCATCACAAATGAAATGATTAGCATGTTGTAGTAAGCAAACAATGCTAGACAAATCAGAATCCAATTCTTGTTGCACTAAATTCTCCAACCAAAAAGTTGATGCAGCTGCAACATCAGCCAAAGAAATTGCAGGCCTGAGAAGATGACCTGAATATAAATAGGCTTTCCTTAGATAAGATTCAAGTTTCCTATCTAAAGGATCTTTAAAAGAAGTACTATCTTCCATAGGAATAGTGGTATGTTTAGCAAGAGTTGAGATAGCCCCATCAACTTTCGGGATCTTTTCCCAAAACTCTATTGTAATTGCTGGTAATGGATACAATTTTTTAAACCTTGAAGAAGGAATAAAAGAAGTACCAGGCCAATTCCATTCCTTAGAAATCATATCAGAAATAGCATCAGGAACTGGAAAAACCTCTGGAGTAATCCCACAGGAGGTTTAAAAACAGAATTTAAACGTTTACTAGTTTTAATATCAAGAGGACTAGTCTCCTCAATATCCAATGTAATCAACACTTCTTTTAACAAAGAACAAATATACTCCATTTTAAATAAATAAGTAGATTTGTCAGTGTCAATATCTGAGGAAGGATATTCTGAATCAGATAGATCCTCATCAGAGGAGGATAATTCAGTATGTTGTCGGTCATTTGAAATTTCATCAACCTTATGAGAAGTTTTAAAAGACCTTTTACGTTTATTAGAAGGCGGGATGGCAGACAAAGCCTTCTGAATAGAATCGGCAAAAAAATATTTTAAATTCACAGGTATATCTTGTACATTAGATGTTGAAGGAACAGCAACACGCAATGTATTATTACTGATGGACACATTATCTGCATGTAAAAGTTTATCATGACACAGGGGCGTATTATGGCCTAGGCCAACTAGCCCGGTGCCTAGGCCAACTAGGCCGGTGCCTAGGGCAGCAGATTTGGGAGGGGCAGCACATCTGCCCTATCTTCTCTTTAAAAGCCAGCACACAGTACAGTGAGTGATAAAGTCCAGGCTTTTACAGAGAAGACAGGGCATGTGCGCTGATTAAGGTCGCTCTTTACAGGCAGTGCTCCTTTAAACCGTTGCTTCATTTAGAGCCGCCGGTACTTTTGCAGTGGAAGCATTCTTGGTGAGAAACTTGCCCGGTGATATGCTTACAAAATGAGGCTGGAGGAGAAGACCTTGTGCCGATATGCTGTCTCCCCTTGTCAGCTGTGGTGGGTCTGCGAGCTCAGTACTTATTGCAGGTCTTAGTAACTAACAGACTGAATGCATCTGTGCACTGCTTAGATCAGCTTGTGATGTCTAATCATAAACTCTCAGTGCTAATGTATGTTAGCTACTAATAGCTAGCTTTCTCTGCATTCATGTGATGTCTAATCATAAACTCTCAGTGCTAATGTATGTTTGCTACTAATAGCTTGCTGTCTCTGCATTCATGTGATGTCTAATCATAAACTCTCAGCGCTAATGTATGTTAGCTATTAATAGCTAGCTGTCTCGGCATTCATGTGATGTCTAATCATAAACTCTCAGCGCTAATGTATGTTAGCTACTAATAGCTAGCTTTCTCTGCATTCATGTGATGTCTAATCATAAACTCTCAGTGCTAATGTATGTTAGCTACTAATAGCTTGCTTTCTCTGCATTCATGTGATGTCTAATCATAAACTCTCAGTGCTAATGTATGTTAGCTACTAATAGATAGCTTTCTCTGCATTCATGTGATGTCTAATCATAAACTCTCAGTGCTAATGTATGTTAGCTACTAATAGCTAGCTGTCTCTGCATTCATGTGATGTATAATCATAAACTCCCTGCGCTAATGTATGTTAGCTACTAATAGCTAGCTGTCTCTGCATTCATGTGATGTCTAATCATAAACTCTCAGCGCTAATGTATGTTAGCTACTAATAGCTAGCTCTCTCTGCATTCATGTGATGTCTAATCATAAACTCTCAGCGCTAATGTATGTTAGCTACTAATAGCTAGCTGTCTCTGCATTCATGTGATGTCTAATCATAAACTCTCAGTGCTAATGTATGTTAGCTACTAATAGCTGTCTCTGCATTCATGTGATGTCTAATCATACACTCTCAGCGCTAATGTATGTTAGCTACTAATAGCTAGCTGTCTCTGCATTCATGTGATGTCTAATCATAAACTCTCAGCACTAATATATGTTAGCTACTAATAGCTGTCTCTGCATTCATGTGATGTCTAATCATAAAATCTCAGTGCTAATGTATGTTAACTACTAATAGCTAGCTGTCTCTGCATTCATGTGATGTTTAATCATAAACTCTCAGTGCTAATGTATGTTAGCTACTAATAGCTGTCTCTGCATTCATGTGATGTCTAATCATAAACTCTCAGCGCTAATGTATGTTAGCTACAAATAGCTAGCTGTCTCTGCATTCATGTGATGTCTAATCATAAACTCTCAGCGCTAATGTATGTTAGCTACTAATAGCTGTCTCTGCATTCATGTCATGTCTAATCATAAACTCTCAGTGCTAATGTATGTTAACTACTAATAGCTAGCTGTCTCTGCATTCATGTGATGTCTAATCATAAACTCTCAGCGCTAATGTATGTTAGCTACTAATAGCTAGCTGTCTCTGCATTCATGTGATGTCTAATCATAAACTCTCAGTGCTAATGTATGTTAACTACTAATAGCTAGCTGTCTCTGCATTCATGTGATGTCTAATCATAAACTCTCAGCGCTAATGTATGTTAGCTACTAATAGCTGTCTTTGCATTCATGTGATGTCTAATCATAAACTCTCAGTGCTAATGTATGTTAACTACTAATAGCTAGCTGTCTCTGCATTCATGTGATGTCTAATCATAAACTCTCAGCGCTAATGTATGTTAGCTACTAATAGCTGTCTCTGCATTCATGTGATGTATAACCATCAACTCTCAGCGCTAATGTATGTTAGCTACTAATAGATAGCTGTCTCTGGTAATTACTGTATGTTGTTGCATGTAAAGGGCAGTGATTGTTTCAAAGGGTATTCTTCTTTCTCTCCCTTCCTCTCTCCCTTCTTTACCTTTCTCCCTCCCTTCCTCCCTCAACTCCCTCTGTTATTTCTTTCCCTCCCTCCCTACTTTCTCTCAACTCCCTCCCTTTCTCCCTTCTTTCACTCCTTTTGTTCCCTCCCTTCTTTCCCTCCCCTCTTTTCTCTTCTCTCTCTATCTCTACTTTTCTCTTCTCTCTATTTCATTCCCTTCCTTCTTTCCTTTCCTTTTCTCTTCTCCCCTTCTTTTCTCTCAGGGAGAAAATGTTATGAGATGCATGCAATTCAACCCACCTGTATGCAAGTGTTTTGCTGGCCCATTTTCTATTAAATTGTTTAAATACGCCACTGTCATGACAACTATTACAAACCACACCCGGAGATATAATCTCCACAACTTTACAACAAATGCACTTAGCTTTGGTAGAACCGATGTCAGGCAACAATGTTCCAGCAGAAACTTCTGAGGCAGGATCAGATTGGGACATCTTGCACAATGTAAGAGAAAAAACAACATATAAAGCAAAATTATCAATTTCCTTATATGGCAGTTTCAGGAATGGGAAAAATGCAAACAGCATAGCGCTTTGACATAGAAAAAGGCAAGAGGCATAAAGGAATGGGGATTTAAATAATTAAATTCTTTGGCGCCAAGTATGATGCACAACGTAACTGAAATTTTTTTGGCGCTAACAACATCTGGAAATGACACATTCACGTCACTAACGATGCAACCTTGTGCAAGAAACTCGGCATCAACTAAGACGCCGGAAATTACGAATTTGCGTCATCGGACGTACCTTCGCGCCAGAAATGACGCAATAAACTCTGGCATTTCACGCACCCGCGGGCCTAATTTTGCCCGCAAATTTTGAAAGAAAAAAAAAACAAACAGTCAATTTGAAGAAAAGACTAAACCCCAGGTAAGAAAAATATTTCCTAAATAAGTTTTTCCCCAAATATGAAACTGACAGTCTGCAAAAGGAAATACATGAACCTGACTCATGGCAAATATAAGTACAATACATATATTTAGAACTTTATATTAATGCATAAAGTCCCAAAACCATAGCTGAGGTGTTTAAGTAATAAAAACATACTTACCAAAAGACACCCATCCACATATAGCAGATAGCCAAACCAGTACTGAAACAGTTATCAGTAGAGGTAATGGTATATGAGAGTATATCGTCTATCTGAAAAGGGAGGTAGGAGATGAATCTCTATGACCGATAACAGAGAACCTATGAAATAGATCTCCCGTGAGGAAAACCATTGCATTCAATAGGTGATACTCCCTTCACATCCCTCTGACATTCACTGTACTCTGAGAGGAATCGGGCTTCAACAATGCTGAGAAGCGCATATCAACGTAGAAATCTTAGCACAAACTTACTTCAGCACTTCCATAGGAGACAAAGTTTGTAAAACTGAATCCTGGGTGTGGTGAGGGGTGTATTTATAGGCATGTTGAGGTTTGGGAAACTTTGCCCCTCCTGGTAGGATTGTATATCCCATACGTCACTAGCTCATGGACTCTTGCCAATTACATGAAAGAAATATACCAAAATGGGCCTAGATCAATACCTTGGGTTGTCTACTAAGAAAATATATATAGTTTTGATAGGTAAATAAAAAAACAAAACCAAAGCTCTATTTCTGTTTAAATGGAGCAATGTCAAAAATGCTAAAAATTCTCTGGTCTTTTGGGTAAGTTTTTGCTTATGAAATGCCCGGTCCTTAAGGGGTTAAGCATAGTTATCAGAATACATTTACATAAATCATAATAGTAGAGTTAATTTAAGCTGCCTGTGAACCATAAAGTGATCAACAGGACAAGTGGACTGATAAGCTTTCATTGTATAAATCCCTCAGCCTATATATTTGCATACATTTATGCAGGATTTTATATTTTATGTATAACTGTTTACTGTACACATGTGTAACTGTTTACTGTACACAGAGACTTAAAGCAGCCCTGCCAGTACAAACTGTAGACTAGGCACACACTGCTGAGAGTCTAATGTTCACACAGCACAGCCTTATCTCAACAACACTATGAACGCTCACAAAGTCTTAAAGGGAGAGGCACATACAACCCACATGGCCTTTAAAGGGACAACTCGCATAACAAGCAGTCTTAATGGGACATAAAACCCAATTTTTTTCTTTTATGATTTAGATTGAACATACAATTTTAAACAACTTTCTAATTTACTTCTATTATCATATTTTCTTCCTTTTCTTGTTATCCTTATTTGTAAGCACAATAGTGTGCATCTGTCTGCAGCACTATATAGCAGCAGTTTTGCAACGTTATACATTAGCAGGAGCACTAGATGGCAGCACTATCTCCTGTCATGTAGGGCTTTAGGCATGTGCATGCTACCTGCCTAGGTATCTCTTCAACAAAAAATAACATGAGAATGAAATAAATTTTATAATAGAAGTAAATTGGAAACTTTTTAATAATTGTATTTTCAATCTGAATCATGAAATATTTTTTTGGGGTTTAATGTCCCTTTAAAGGGACAGATCACAGTATGTGCACACATACAATCTTGCATGTTCTCAAAGCCTTAAATGAACATACACACACACAGCGCGCACATCCTTAAAGGGATGCTCAGTCTTAAAAAAAACAGGCACGCACACACAACGCACACAGCCTTTAAAGGAACAACTCACACCACATGCAGTTTTAACGGGATAGATCACAGTATGCACACACACACAACCTTGTACAATATAAAAGTCTTAAAGGAATAGGCACTCACAATGCACATTTTAAATTGATGCTCATACTTAATGGGGCAGGCGCACATACACACACACAATGTAAAACTCACTGTATGCACAGTCTTAAAGGGATAGGCAATCCAAATGAAAGATGTAAGTTTGCTCTGTAATAATGAATCCGGTAGATTGATCAGGCTCTTGATAGAAATCAATGTGGAGAATCTCCTTTAAGAAGGATTTCTGTAAAAGGCTTAAGTAAATAAGTAGACTGTCAGCACCTCACAGCAGTGAAACAAACAAGTCTCAGGAAACAAAATACTAAGCACCTGTCTGATGTTGATTGATAGGTTTTATAGAGGAAGTGGGAGGAGACATGAAAAGGTGAAACACTGACATCATATTTCGCCATTTTCTATATACACAGTGATCGTTCATAGAGCCTGTATGTTTGAATTTTGACCACAATGAATCCTGAAACTGGTACATTTGAATGAGGTCAGCTGTGATCCAATTCAGGTGTGCTCCTTTTACTCTCACCTTACGCAGCGGGCATGTAAATTCCAAACTTGTAGGATTTCAGACTGAAAGAATTCAACTGCAAAGTCTAGATCAGGGATTAAGTTTAATCTGTGCCAGGATAGGTTCTGGATGTCAATTAGAAAAGATTGAAGATTCAATTTTTTTAAGGATCTGGTGATTTTAATCTTGGGAGAGGATTTAGTTGCCTTTATTTTGCGCACGCAGTACACTAAGCAGTGATCACTGAAATTGTTAGGGACAACACCTGCCTCCTGGATTCGGTCGGGAGAAGTGGAGAGAATCCAGTCGAGCAGGGTGTGATTATGGCTTTTGATGCTTATGCGAGTTGGGCAGGAGATTAATTGCGTTAGCTGCAAAGATTTAAACAGCGAGCGACAACTATTATTTTTTGGATTCAGCCAATCAATATTAAAATCTCCAAAAACCAAAATTTCACTTTTTGGGTTTTGAGCTATGGTTTCACTAAGGATATGTGCTATGTCAGAAATGGAATGCACAGGGGAGCTAGGTGGGCGGTAGATTCCTGCAACAATGATTGATTTACTGCACGGGATCTTAATTTTGCCAGAAAGGAAATCAAAGGTGGCAGAAGAGCTATATTTTTGTAAGGGGGTGTACTTTATGGAAATGTCAGCATAAATTACAAAGCTGCCTCCCCTCTTTATCTCCTCCTCGGCCATGTAACAAGCCTTTATCAATACCCGTGAATTTTATAAACAGCTAGGATTGCTATTGTGCCTTTCTTGGTAGTGCCTTGCTATAGTGCTTGTCTGAATTTCTCCCTTAATGTCATCTCAATGTTCTTTAATACGATCCTTCAAAATTCTCTTAGTTTTGCCCACGTAAAATCTGGGACAAGAACATTCGAGTAGGTACACTACCCCTTCTGTATTACAATTAAAAAAAATGGTTGATACAGAAATTTGTGCGACAATTTCCAGAAAAGACTTTTGTTCACTTCATAAATTCACAGGCCACACACTTACCACACGGGAAGTTACCATTAGGTATGTGTTTATGTAGCCATTTCCCTTTTGAAGGTGTCGAGACAAATTGGCTCTTCACCAAACTGTCCCTAATAGTTAAGGCTCTTCTTGCAGTCAAATTCGGAACTTTCCCACTTCAGCCAAAATTTTATCATCACTGGTTAACACCGACCAGTGTTTTTGCAGAATCATTCTAATGGTATGCCAATGACAATTGTAACTGGTAATTAACCGTATAACTGTGTCCTTGGTTTTAGTTTTGCTAAATAGCAAATCTTCTCTATTAAGTCTTCTTGCTGAAACCTTCGCATGGCTAATGTTTTTCTTAGAGTAGCCATGTTCCATAAACCTATTTTGCATACTTTGTGCATGTATATCAAATTTTTCCTTAGAGGAACAGTTACGCCTTAAGCGCACAAATTGGCCTTTAGGAATACCTTTTATCAGGTGTAAAGGGTGATGACTCGTGGCTTGCATCAAGCTATTGGTAGCTGTTGTCTTCCTAAAATTTTCAGTGACTAACATGTTATTAATATTTCTTATTTTGATATCTAAGAAATCAATCTCTGACTCACTGCATTGCAAGGTAAGGTGAATATTGAAATTGTTACTATTAAGCTCATTTACAAATGATATTAAGGAACGTTGGTCACCCTCCCAAATTAGCACAAGTTGCCCCCATTGCTGTCCCTCTTAACTGCTTAAAGATTTTGTTATCAAACATAAAAACATTGTTATACAATATGAATCTAAGCAGTGTAACCACTAACTCTGTATGTTTTTGGAACTTAGACCCTCTACTAGAGAGAAACTCCTCACAAGCTTTTGTACCTATATCATGGGGAATAGAAGAGTACAAACTCTCAACATCTAATGTGACTAAAATAGAGCCTTTTTCAACTGTCAAATCATTAAATTTTCTTAAAACATCAGTAGTATCCAAGACAAAAGATGGCAAGGCGGATAAAAATGGTCTAAGTGCATGATCCACATAATTACCAATATGCTCAGAAAGGCTTCCGATGCCAGAGATGATGGGGCGTCCCGGTGGATTCTTATGAATTTTTGGAATGCAATAAAAAATAGGCATAACGTGATGTTCAACATATAAATATTTAAATTCTGTGATTGTTAACACCCCATCATCTCTGGCATCATTAAGAATTCTGAATAAACTTGATTTCAAATTAGAAAGTGGATTAAACGTCAGTCTCTGATACTGCTCTTTATCATTAAGTTGTCTATGCACTTCTTTGATGTACATAGATTCTTCCCATAACACAACATTGCTGCCTTTGTCCGCTGACTTAATCACCACATTAGGAGCCTCTCTCAACTCTCTCAAAGCCTTCTTTTCTTTTTTAGATAAATTGTCATTGACAATACCAGTGAATGATAAGTTTTTTATGTCCCATTCTACCAATTTAACAAACAAGTTAACTGGAGGGGAGAAAGAAAGTTGGGGCATATATGTTGATCTTTTTTTTAAATGGGAGGTTAATTTAAAAGGGGTTAATTCCTCAGTCACTAGAGAGGTATCTGCCTGTATGGCTGATTCAGATCTTGCAAGGGTAATCGAACTTCAGTAGTGAGGCTTAGATCGTCAATCACGTTTTGTGTCTTATTCTTGAACATTTGTGATAAAACCACTCTTCTAGCAAATCTATGAAGATCCTTTAGTAGAGTGAACTTGTCTAAACCACTATATATTCATTCTATAATTTAAAAAGTTAAACTAGTATTTGTATATGAATTAGCCCGTTATCATAAATAACCCTTGCCGCTTGGTATATTCAGGTTTAATCTATATATGTGGATAACACACTGTATGTAATAATTTATGTTTACGAACTGTGAGGAGGCATAGCCACTAATGGGTGGTGCTATCTGAAAATATAAGCTCCAATGATAGGGCTGGATCCAGTAACCCTGAGGAAGCCCCGTCTCGGAATAGACGTTAGGGGTGAAACGATCGTCGGCATTGGATTCCTGCATCACTTGACTTACTGTCATGTGGAAAGTTTCTTGGCTCACACTGAGCACGGGCTGGCGTTGGTTTGGGCCTGTAACGGCTAACACGGCTGCACAATTTCTAAAGGATTTACCTTGCAACAGGATTACCTTGTTACTGGATCGCAATATTGGATTACAGTTCCTTTCCCTTGGCGTACAGATAAGTGATACACTAACTTTGGTATAAACTATACTTCATTGGCATATCCGCATAGTGGAGGGTCGAGTTCATTAGACCTGTTTGCCAGAGAACACTAACTGCCTTTTTGATTGGAACTTTTTCCTTATGAGCATGTAACAACTCTGTGATCTGCATATAATTTATGTATTGTACATATGTTACCTTTTGGTTGATATGCCGCATTTAAAATATGACTGTGCATAAATGGTAACATCTTTCTAAAGACCCCAGTATTCCGGAAGCACAATGCACTTTTGTCTTAGATAGTATACATTACATTTTAAATCACAATTATTTTAAAAATGGAAACAAATTTTATAATCAACAATGTGGAACAGCCATGGGGACCAGGTTCGCGCCCAGTTATGCTAATCTCTATATGGGTAAATGGGAGCAAATTTTCTGGGACTCCTGCCCAGCTGGCGCGGACCTGGTCCTCTATGTGAGATATATTGATGACATTTTTCTAATTTGGAAAGGTACTATGGAAGATCTACATTACACCATAGAAGTTATGAACAAGAACAGAAAGGATCTGAAATTTACCTACGAATGCAGCAAACAAGCCATACATTTTCTTGATCTCAAAATAGAAGTGATAAATGGAAAGATAGAGGCTTCGACCTTCTTTAAGGAGGTCGATTGCAATAATTACATTCATAATGAAAGCTGCCACCATATATCTTGGAAGGAAAACATTCCCAAAGGGCAACTATTAAGGATCAAGAAAAACTGCACAAACCTGAAAAAATTGGAAGAACAAACACAAGTGTTAAAACAGAGATTCATCGATAGAGGTTACAATGAGGCACTACTAGATGAAAAAATTGAGGAGGTCAAAACCATTGACAGAAAAAACCTTCTAAAATACAAAATGAAAGAGAAGAAAACAGCATCTGATGACATTATAAATGTTCCTTTTATCACGGAATACTGTGAAAACAGACAGATCATAGAGAAGATCTATAAGAAACATTGGTCATTGTTAAATGAAAATGATGTCATAGGAGAAACACTAATCCCACACCCCAAGTTTATTTATAGAAAAACTAATAATTTAAAAAATAGATTGGCTCCCAGCATCCCCAAACAGAAAAGAGGAGCTGTGGTGGATCAAAGCAATAAGAGGATAAAAGGTTTCTTCCCTTGCCCGAATTGTAAGGCGTGTAAGAATGGTTGGAAAACGAACTCCTTCTCACAATTAACAGTCTAATAAGATGTTGTGATCAGAGTATTATATACCTCATTGAATGTCCATGCAAGTTACAATATGTAGGACAAACTTCTAGGCAATTAAAAGACAGAATGAGAGAGCATATACTGTGCATAGAAAGAAAAAGCACAGAAACTGCACTATATAAACACTTCACCACAAAACATGGAGGAAATCTTAAAGATATGAAATTTTGTGGAATGGAAATAGTCAGTAAAAATCTGAGAGGAGGAAATCATGAACAGAAATTACTCCTACATGAATCCAAATGGATATTCTCCTTGAATTGCCTATATCCTAAGGGCCTAAACAATAAAGAAGACCTCTCTCATATTTTTAATTTTACCAAGTAGTGCAACATTTTTAACTTTATTAAATAGTGCAATATAAGGGAAAAGCATTATTAAGCATCTCAACTGTAGTAATCTCTTTTTTTTAATTACACCCGTTTTTTATATACTTTATTATCAATATCATGGCTTACAACAACAAAGCATCACAGTAGGCTAATCAATCAGGCTAGTCATGGTTTGAATTGATTTTAAATTATATGTATTTTTTAGACCAGGAGATTTTTTAAGACCCCTTTTTTAAAATTCGTTTTACAACTAATTTTAGAATTAACTTTTAGAAAATATAAACTAGGAAGACCCTTGTTTTATACTCTGTATACACACCACTATTATATACTCTGAATCCAATGAATCTCTGTTTATTAAACCTCTGTGTATTTTCTACACTTATCATCACTATATACTGGATGAAATCCACTTGTTTGGCTTGTCCACTTAATATAACTGTTTTAGCATCATATTTTCAGTGTATTTAGGTATTGTGGAAGTCTTGTAATAGGAAGACCTCTATTTGGAGATTTGTAATATAAAGCGCTGTTATGTTTTATTATTATTTTTATTTTAGATAGCCACTTCATATTTTACACAATAAGTTTTATATTGTTTGTGAATTTGAATTTCATTTTTTCACATGCTCACAGCAACATCATATAGACTATGTTGCTATTAGCTTAGGTAGATTTAACATCAGAAACATGTCATATTTCGCTGCCATCAATATCTCATTTTCCTATGGGTTAATCACCAGTAAACCGTAAGATCGATTTCTTTTCCATCGTATCTTTTTCATTGCAATTAGTATACCCATTTCAATAGATGAATTACAGTACAGGGAAACCGGAAGTAATATACCGGCAATTTCTCATTGATACTTACCTCTATAGAGATACCTTTATTTAAGAATAGAAGCACATTTAAAAGGTTTTGGTTCATACACTCTCATATAACCCTATGCGATGTGAGACAGGTATCTACAGATTTATTAGATACCCAGGAAACATGAAAAATATATATAAAAAATATAATGAAACAAAAGTGCAAACTCAATTCATGAGTAGATTTGAGATCACTTAGGTGCATAATTTACACACCAGTGTTTTCAGGAAATAATCAGTAAATGAAAGACCGGAAGTGAATCTCCCTTGTTTACAACACAGAGGGTAATAGCGGAAACGCTCGAAAATACAGATAGCGTTAATAGACAACACTTAGAGATAAAAACAGTAATAAACTTTAAGTTAGAATCAAGCTTAAACACCCTTGAGCATTTAGGTCATGTTTCAAGTGAATCGCCTTTTAATATATAATGTATGACAGGAGGTCAGAGTCTGAACCGGTAATACTTGGTGATATCGAAACCGGAAGTCAAAATTCCGTGTTATGCATAGATGCTCTCACGGATGAAACCGGAAATACTTAGCGAATCCGGAAGTGGAATTCCGGCGATGTAATAGATAAAATGTCAGTAACTAGAGTCCGTTATTGGGAGAAATATAAATCTTTTATATGAACATATAATCTCTCATATGAGCATACAATTTTGTTTATTAAGAAAAAGTATCAATCATTCAACATTTGACCAGATTACACATTGGCCAATGTATTTGCCCATACCCATAATGCTACTAACTGGAAGTGGGCGTGGCCTATTGTTTTGGCGCCCAAACACTAAATTCTTGACCCTATATATTCTGATATGCTTACCCAAATAACTAGTCTTGATAAAGGCCAGGAGATTAAGGCCGAAATGCGTCGACAGATTTGAGTAAGCATATTACCTGTATATGAACCTAACAGTTGATATATTCTACATCATTGTTTATTTCTTTTTTCACAGGTTTTTTATCTTTATTTTTATATATATATTTTTTAAGTATCATCAACATTTCCTATTTGGATCACACCATCACCACCAAAGAGTTTTTGGATATACTCATTCACTATTTCTAATTTTTCCTTTTTGGATTGAATTTTTTTCTTCTACTAACACATATTTTGGAATTTTTCAAATTTTTTCACGTTTTATTGTTACACAATTTTTGTATCCAAATTTTTGTACCACCTTTTTCTTCTCAACTACCACAACTCACACTGATTTGGATATTATTATTTGATCACCATTTGATTATTAACTTGGATGGACACGAATTGACTTATATTGACTTTGTTATTTCATAAAGACACTTTTACAGGCCAAATATATCTGTACCAATCAGATACTACAGATATTTCTTCTTCGACATTGCACCTTTATAACCTCATACTCTTATTGTACACAGCATTGTTTTTAACATGGATCCATGGTATTAATTGTATTTGATAGTTTATATTTTATGTGTTATTAATGTTATTTTGTATTAAACTAGTATACATTTTTAAATTCATATGAAAGTCTTTATATTTTAAAGACCCATTTTTTAGACCTCTCTCATTTACCTCAGCCTCTATTGGCGCTCCCCTCTATTACCCGCTTTTTTTCTGATATTGCAGTAGGGGTTCACTAGGGAACCTCCAGAGGAGAGCTAGAGGTATATTCCCTTATTGTTTTGCGCAGGGTACACCCCACATTTCTTCATTAGACCTGTTTGCCAGAGAACACTAACAGCCTTTTTGATTGGAACTTTTTCCTTATGAGCAAGTAACAACTCTGTGATCTGCATATAATTTATGTATTGTACATGTTACCTTTTGGTTGATATGCCGCATTTAAAATATGACTGTGCATAAATGGTAACATTTAACACTATATCGCCACACTTAGATCCCCATTACTATCCTTCCCAGAATTAGCCCCTGTACATTCAGGGGTTCTGTCAATAGCCGGGGTGTAGCGTGAGCGGTGTATGGTGCTTATTTGTTTCAAATTTCTCAAGCTTGTAATATGCACTGAGCATTACCTAACTAGCCATGTTCACTGTGAATTTGTGTTATGATATTAACACATGAACCTATATCGTCTCACTCAGATCCTTGTTTTGTTCTCTACACTGTCGTACTCCCCTGTATGCATAGTGCTGTAGCTGAGGTTCAGTACAGCGAAGTATGGTGTTTTAGTATCCATTCATTTATGATGTTTTCGATACTAATGATGTGTCTTCATGCAGTGTTTCATTTCTACAGTCACGTGAGTTTATTTTAATACAGTGTGAATAGTACTATTTTTTTACTTAAATGTTGCTGTAATTACTGTTGCGATTTTACAGCCATTAGTACTCTAATACATTGGATGTGATATATTTGCTCTAATATAGAGAGTAATAAATACTGTTATTATTGATTATATAAGAGTGCTTGATTCCTTATCTTTCTGAAAGGTGCATGTATTTAGATGTACTTTCTCTTTTCTTATAGTATTTGCTAAGATATTTTTTTATAGGGTCTGCACCATAACTAATATTAAATAATAAGCTAATATTAATTAGCTGGTCTCAGTATTTTCTCAATTATATTAGCCATTTGTCCTTTACTATATATATATATATATATATATATATATACATACACACACACACATGTGATCGGGGATTCCTGACAGATATCAGTATTACAATGTAACTATTGCTAATTTTGGAGAAAATAAATGGTTTGGAAATAGCAAAGTGCTACTTGTACTTATTGCCCTATAACTTGCAAAAAACATGTAAACATTGGGTATTTCTAAACTCTAAAAAATTTAGAAACAATTTAGTATGGGTGTTTTTTGGTGGTTGTAGATGTGTAACAGATTTTGGTGGTCAAAGTTAGAAAAAGTGTGTTTTTAAAAAATAAAAAAAAAATTCATCATATTTTATATTTTTTTATAGTAAATTATAGGATATGATAAAAATAATGGTATCTTTAGAAAGTCCATTTAATGGCGAGAAAAACGGTATATAATATGTGTGGGTACAGTAAATGAGTAAGAGAAAAATGACAGCTAAACACAAACACTGCAGAAATGTAAAAATAGCCCTGGTCCTTAACGGATTTTTTTTTTTTTGAAATATGGTCCGGTCACTAAGGGGTTAAACGACTTTCCAAATCACTTCCATTATCTAAATGTGCACAGTCCTTTTATAGGCACAGTTTCTAAGGCACCAGCTACTACTGAGCATGTGCAAGATTCACAGGATATATGGTCCTTAACGGATTTTTTTTTTTTTTTAAATGGTCCGGTCACTAAGGGGTTAAAAAACTTTCCAAATCACTTCCATTATCTAATGTGCACATTCTTTTTATAGGCAGTTTGAGGCATCAGCTACTACTGAGCATGTGCAAGACTCACATGATATATGTATATGCATTTTGTGATTGGCTGATGGCTGTCACATGATGCATTAGGAAGGAAAAACTTGGACATTGCTAGCTGCACTCTACAACCCTGGTCTTACTATATTTCTCTGTGTACTTTTCATTAACGGACAGCCACTCTGGTGGATACAGAATGCCAGCAGATGACGCTATAGAGTTTTAGTCCATTAATGGCAAAGTACCCCTGGGCCTGGGCAAAGAACTTCACCTTAATAGAAAAGTTCCTTTCTCTGCAAATAATTTTCTTCTTAATGATTTTTCAGTATTCTTTAATTATGAAGACTCAAAACAGATATAACAATTGTATTATCTTTTAGCAAAGAAATGTATGGTTGCCAGATCTCTTCTACAAAACTGCCAGATAACCAGAGGGTATCTGAAGAAGTACAGAAGGTAGGATCATGCAATAGCCCCTACCCATATATCTACCTGTGCTTCATCTTTGGTCCCACTATCTATATATTTTTACAAGAGAACAGTGATTTAATACAAATTACGTAACCCCCCTTAATTCCCAATAACACAGAGCTGTAATTTGACCTTACACAACTACCTGTAACAGAGGCAAGTTTTCCCTTCTTTTTGCAAACACATATATGAGTAATTTAAACCCACGTGCCAGTACCACAGTCTGTTCATTTGTATCCCCTTAGTGCCATTTAAAAGTGTTTTTCTGTCTTAAAGGGACATTAAATATTTTCTTTTTATGATTCAGATGGAGCATGCACATTTAAAAAAATGTTCCAATTTATTTCCATTTAACTTCATTCTTTTGGTAGCCTTGGTAGGCTCGGGAGCAGCAATGCACTACTGGGGGGCAAATGCTGATTGGTGGCTGCACATATATGCCTCTTGTCAATATGTGCAACTAGCTCACAGTAGTGCATTGCTGTTCCTTCAACAAAGGAAATCTTGTTTTAAACAAAGTTCTAATTTACTTCTATTTAAGTTTCTTCGTTTTTCGGTATCCATTTTTTTTTAATAAAACTAACATACATAACTAGGAAGGCTCAAGAACTGGAAAGTTGTTTAAAAATGTATTTCATGTCCCTTTAAGAGTGATTTTCTCCTAAAATAACACATTGCCACTGCCTTCTAGTTTGTAAAGGATGGAAACAGGCAGACTTTAAAAATATTTCAACTGGGACAAGCACAATGTTTACACAAATGCAAATTATTTCACAGCAAATGTGAGCAGGATGATTGCACACTGCAGTTTTTTATTACTCAATTTATTATTTTAGATTATAATACCTCTGAATATTGTTCAGCTAAGTTGCTTTATTTACAAAAAAAATTAAAAAAAAGTGCAATTTCAGTCCTGCCAGTGGTATTTTCAGCAGACGCGTAACTAGAAACCACAGGGCCCAGGTGCATGCTCTAAGCAGGAAACACATTAGAGGCAGCTCCCGTGTGCTGAGGTTGTATGTCAACGTCTGTGGGCTTTGGAAACTTTTTCTTGCTTTTTAACTATGATATAAATAAACACATTGGATTTTAAATTACTCTCTAATAGTACTGCCTGCAATTTCTTCGTCTATTTGAACTTTGCTCTAGTTCAAACATTCTCAAAATATGGCTTACTTGCTAGGGAGGCCTGATGATAGGTTTGAAAACCAGGGTGCTAGAGTATATTAAATTGTCTACACCTTTACCTTATCTACTGCAGTCTCCTTCCTACTGTCTATTCTTGCATGAAAATGCCTGAGATCAGGAAATTTCAGGTTGTGAGTCTGACTAGGGGGGAGGATTTGAAAGCTCATATTTCAGCTACAAGGGCAGTTTGCCCTTTCCAATGAGGGGTTGTATGCCCCTGTGAGATCCAACCTGAGTTGGAGAAGAGCTTTAATAGAGTCCCTATTTCCCCCTGTATGAGCTAGAGGGACAAGTGACCCTTTTGTGAAATGGCAGATTCCATTATTTTAAATAATTTGTTACCTACGATGCTGGTGATCATCTGCCTCACCAGAAAGTGAATTCTAGTAGTAGGGAAGGGGGGCTACTACAGAGAAATATCCCTATTTTAAATGAGGGGGTCAAACTCCATCTAATTGTGATGATCATCATGGTAAAGGAAACCACTTGCCCCAAATATACACCGGCACTGTGTTTGTAAAAGACCCCTTACCATTAAGCACAGAGGGGTATGAGACACCAGCTTAAAAGAGAGTAAACCCTCTTTCCAATGTGGATTCTCTCATACCCCTGTCCTAAGGGAACTGGCATTACAACAGCAATATTCCACTAATGTATTGTACTGTATAGGGGCAGTAGATACAAAGGAGCCTATATCCTCTAAAGACACCTCATATGAAGAGAGGATATTAGCCATTTTTTTTTTAAATGAGGGATCACATGCACCTTTAAAGGGATAGTAAACTCACGTTCCCTTCATGATTCAGATAGAGCATGCATTTTAAGCAGCTTTCTAATTTACTCCTATTATCAATTTCTTCGTTCGCTTACTATCTTTATTTGAAAAAGCAGGAATCTAAGCTAAGGAGCCAGCCCATTTTTGGTTATGATCCCTGGATAGCACTTGCTGATTGGTGGCTACATTTAGCCACCAGCCAGCAAGAAGAACCCCGGTGCAGAAACAAAAATGGGCTGACTCCTAAGCTTATATTCTTATTTTTCAAATAAAGAAAGCAAAAAAATTAGGAAGTTGCTTAAAATGGACAGCTCTATTTGAATCATGAAAGAAATTGAGCTTACTATCCCTTTAAGTAGCAGATGATTGCCGTATTAAAGGGACACTGAACCCAATATTTTTCTTTTGTGATTCAGATAGAGCATGCAATTTTAAGCAACTTTCCAATTTTACTCCTATTATCAATTTCTTTGTTCTCTTGCTTTCTTTATTTGAAAAAGGCATCTAAGCTATTTTTTGGTTCAGACCATGGAAAGCACTTGTTTATTGGTGGATGAATTTATCCACCAATCAGCAAGAACAACTTAGTGTGTTCACCAAAAATGGGCAGGCGAGAATGAAGAACATTTGGTAATAGGAGTAAATTAGAAAGATGCTTAAAATTGCATTCGCTATCTGAATCACAATATTTTTTTGGGTTCAGTGTTCCTTTAATAGCGATCATCTGTCAACGTGGTGCCTCTTACAGCTCTCTGGGGTTTAAAAATGGAACTTAGCACAACAGAAGCACTAAAGAGAGTCAAATGACCCCGACAGAAGAGGCCACTCTTTCAAAGGAGGGACACATGCCCAAGTGGCTAACCACTAATCCCTGTGGCACAGGGGCGTGAAGAAACTGTATGTTGGTCCTCACAATAGACAAACATTTGAAAGCAGCAACCATCTTCCAAGTAAGTGGCCCTGTGTTACATACAGCTACTGGCTGACAATGTCAAAAATACATACTAACTTTTTTTTTTTTAAATGTATTCATAATATATATATATATATATATATATATATATATATAAAATATGTTTAATATCGGTCCCTACCACTCCTTCCTCCACCCCCCTCCAGTTCCGGGTTCAGTCAGAGTCGTAGAGAGTGGTCCCCCACCTGCTCTCTACATAGGCATCCAGGCGCATAAGGGGCCAAATAATAAACGCATGAGAAGAGCATCAACGGGGCATTTGCGCTTTTGAGTTGGACGCCTATCGGCTGGAAAAAAAATCAATTGGCTGTTTGAAGAAACGTCAGAAAAAAAAAAAAAGACAATTGGGGCCAGAGCGGTAATAACAAATAAAGATTAAGTGATTGCTGTATTAATCAACAGATTGAAAGGTTTAATGATAGTTAAAAGCATATTAAGTTTATCATCACTTTAATCTTAATTGAACAATATAGGTACATCATAAATGTTGCTGTTTTAGAAATGTTAACTGATGCTAAGCGCAGGACAATAAAATGTAGGTTGGAAACAGGTATGTGCATTTGTGCACTTTGGTTGCTTATGAATGACGACTGCATGCGGCTCTTCTCTGAACCGGATTGAACCTCGCGAAAGTGCAACACACGGAGATCTGGATATGCACAGAAAAGAGCGGAATGCGGCTTGCAGCTGCTTCTTCTGCATTCACAAGCCAAAATGGCTGTCATATTTGTGTGTCTGACGAAAGGGGTAAAACGCTGAAACGTTACATAATAAAAGGTGACGATTGTGGAAGTTCCTGAAGAGTGCATCCTTTGGCCTGGCTGAGACAGATGTGTGTGTGTGTTGTGTAAATGCAATGAGGGACAAACCACTAAAACCAATTGTAGGACAGGGGACAGATGGTGAAATGTGTCAGTAACAAAAAAGGTAAAAAGTAAATATAAACGGTCAGATCTCTTCATAAATATGTGAAACCAAAAGGGAATAAAAAAAACACTACTATGCCCAAACATCGCCTTGGAGAAACAGACAGCAGGAGAAACAGTTTCAACAACATGTTTATTATTTCTCTTTCCACTTAAATGCTAAAGCTTGTACATTTGACCCTGCCTTCAATAGACCATAAGGGGTCTGAAAGAAGTGGATGCTACCATTATATAGGAAAATATGG
Source organism: Bombina bombina (assembly GCF_027579735.1). Classification (NCBI taxonomy): domain Eukaryota; kingdom Metazoa; phylum Chordata; class Amphibia; order Anura; family Bombinatoridae; genus Bombina; species Bombina bombina. Next base: position 272,648,370 of record NC_069499.1, read on the forward strand.
AAAACAAAATGTCTATTGGGCAAAATCACATTATTCCCTATAGCATTAATAAAAACAAAAACAAACACTATATTACAAACAAAATTCTGGCGTCCTGTACACAGGCTGCAGCAATTATTTTCCAGCTTGCTGGGCTTGCCGGCGCAGCAGCACATAGATCTTCTCTTTAATCCAGTCTTTGTTATAAGGCTGATACGTCTGTGTGTCTGCTCGGTATCTGGAAGTAAAGAGCACAAATATTCTGCATTCAAACTATACCATAATACAACATTCTAATAGAAAGATTGTGTGTAGCAAGTAAATCTGCAACCTCTTCAGAACAGGGTTCATCTCCCATGTATTCTTTAAGGGACAATAAAGTCATAATGAGACATTCATGATTGACAGATTATACAATTTTAATCAACTTTACAATTTACTGCTATTTAATTTGCTTCCTTCTCTTGTTATCCTTTGCTGAAAGGGTAATCTAGGAAAGTTTAGGAGTAGCAAGGAACCTAGGTTCTAGCTGTTGATTGGTGGCTGCATATACAGTTTATACCGATTGTCATTGGCTCACCCATGTGTGCTCCTTCAACAAATGATACCAAGAGAATGAAGCAAGTGTGAAAATGGAAAGTTGTTTAAAATTGTATGTTCTACCTAAACCATGAAAGAAACTTTTGGGTTTAATGTCCCTTTAAAGGTTTTCTGCTTTAGCCAGTAAACACCTTGTAATTATAAAAAAAATAAATCTGTTGTGTTCCAATAGACTAACAAATTGACAGTAAACTAGTTTAGAACAGGTTTACACTAAGTTTTCTGCAAATGATTTTCAAAGGCCGAACTCCATGCCCTACTTTACATATGTGAAGGAGCAAATCTGGATATGAGTGTTGAGATGACAGAGCTAAGCAGAAAATATATGGTTAGGCTTGTTTAGACGACCATGCGCACTCAAGTTTTCAGGACTGGAAAAAGAAAATCACATATTTCAAACAAATTACAGGAAAAGGGGTGCAAAATAATAAAAGTATATAGCAAAGGGTTTTTTTTTTTACTGTGCATAATATTATTCTTCCCCTTTGTTCAGATCCACAGTATGGACAGTGATTGTGTTTATATTATCAGCCTATATGTAACTATACCAATTTTCAGTATTTTTTAAAAACCTGTGCCACATTTTTTGTTAGTCATTAAAACCAAAATTTCTTTCACAATTTCAGAACATATGATTTTAAACAACTTTCCTTTTTACTACCAATATATAATTTGCTTTGATCACTTGGTATCCTTTGTTGAAAGGCATACCTATGGTAGGCTAAGGAGCACCAATGCACTACTGGGAGCTAGCTGCTGATTGGTGGCTGCATATATATGCCTCTTCTCATTGTGATGTGTTCGGTTAGCTACCAGTACTACACTGCTGCTCATTCAACAAATGATAGCAAGATAAGCAAAATTAGATAAAAGAAGCAAACTAGAAAGTTTAGAATTGTTTGCTCCAGCTAAATCATGAAAGAAAAAGTTGGTGTTTATGTCCCTTTTAAACATGCAATCTAGCCTTGACTTCCAAACACTTATCCATCAGTTTTCAAGAAGAGAGACTTGCAGTAAGCATCTTAGCATGTCACATAAAGGAGCACTTACACAAGGCAGCTGAGATCTGCTAGATCATCAATGAAGTCAAACAGTTGGCTAATATCATATGTGATGGATGGGCTGTTAGGGTTCATCCTCTTCAGATGCTCCTCATACATCTTACAGACTCCTACGTAAAGCAAGGCATACAGAAAAGGACAATGAGCATACAACACAATTCTTATCCGAATCCTGGAAAAGCTCAACGTCCCTGAGCTAGAATTACCAACAGTATATACTTAGTAATTCAAGCTTCTGAGTATTCATTGCCAGACCACCCTCACATGACCACTTAATAAAATGTAATGTTCTGTTTAAAGAGTCACACTCTTCCTGAAGACAAAATGTCATTTTAAATTGTTTCATAACAGCTTGTGAGATAAGTATGGACTAAGATATTGTTAAGAAAACGGTCTGGGACTGAAATTGTAGTTATCACAGCTGACTACCAGTTAGTGCTAGTTATAGATATAAGTTTAATAAAACTCTAGCAGTTAGTCCAAAAAGATATAGCATATTCTAACTCATATTTATATCACATCTGCATATAAAATGTGTGTATTTAGATCATTTATATAACTATTCCTATCAAACACATACATATGCAATAGGAAGAAATCAAAAGGTTGTTTCTAGATGCAACGGTCTACCTACATGTTTTGAACCTTGAGCACTGCCTACAGAAAATGACTCAATTAACCCAAGAAAAGACTTTGAAATTGCAATGTTACAATTACATAGAATGGCTTAATGATGTATTAATGCACAAATTATGTACAGGCAGAGAGAGTGGTTATTCTAGTGTATGATTGGAATAAATGCTTTATAAATAGCTGATTTCTGCATCTTACAAGTCAGGGATTACAAAAATAAAATACTAGCCAAGAAAGAAAATACACTAGTCCACTCAGTAAGATTATTTTTTTTTATGTATCTGATGCAACTTCCATTCCTGTATGTATGAAACATGTATACATATATTTGTGTTAGAAGATATGTTTTGTAAAAAGGAAAAAGCTGTGGCTCTGAGTGAACCCGATAACCTGCTGATAATTTAAGGAAACTTGCAGCATACTAGCACATATTCACTATATTCTGGTGTCCTACATTGCAAAGACTAAAATAATATTAAGATTGCTGAACTTATGATCTCATAGCCTGGACCCGGATCGTGAAATCATTGGAAAGCAGCCTAGCAATTTTTTTAACACCCCCCCACCACAGTAACTCGGGTTTCACGGTTACATTGGGACTGCTGTCCTTGCTGGAGCTTCACACTGACTAATCCTGTTAGGATGGCAGCTTTTACTAAACTATATCAACCAATGACACTTCAGTAACAGCCTTCTGCACAAGTTCTACTATCAAGAACCACAGCAGCGACAGGGCCCTGGAGCCCCAGAAGATGTATTCCTCATGATTGAAAAAATGTTCGACTTGAAGCTGCAAGGGTCAACATGGAAGGAAGGATCAGATAGAAAGTCCTGAGACATTTAACCCTTTCGTGACAGGGTTAAAGTGCCTACATCGGAACAACTGTTCCGATGTAGACAAATTGAAACTACGTGATCGTGCATACGATCACGAGATTTCAATTATTGGATCGCATCTGGGGGGCGTCCCTACAATCCTAGGAACGCCCTCCAGACCGCGGTTAAATCCTTGAAGCACAGAAGGCTTTAGGACAGCCGTTAGTTATGACGTTCTATTCCGTCATAACGGCTTTAAAGCCCAGTCTAATTATGACGGAATAGAACGGCATAACGGCTTTAGAAGGTTAATAAGGAAATGGCTGTGGCTGGCAATGCTTATCTTGCGGACAATGCGGCAAGTACGTCTGATGTAACAGAAAACTGTTGCAACAGGAGCTCAGAGAACAAAGCTATTATTGCTCAATACACAATTGACAGTGACCTGCACAATTCTGTTGACCTGCAGGACAGTTATTTCCAGCTGATGGGGAAGCTCCAACATGAACAGTGCAAACAATACATAACTTTACTAGCTTCTTCATGCGGACTACCTCGGGTCTAATGATTGTTAAAGTGATGGTAAACCCAAATGTATTTAAAAAAAAAACAAAAAAAAAAAACACGTTAGGATTTACCATCACTAAAAATAAACATTAGTTTGTCATCACATACTAAAAAAATGCTGCTAAAAACTCATCCTGTTCAGTAAGTATATCGCTAACCCAGCGCCTTCGACCGACCAAGGCACATAGCTCTTCTTCAATGAGATGACGTTTCCCCTTTTACACCAATTGCCATGCGTGTTAACTAACATATTAGCACAGTGGTGGCGAAGAGTGATCTGCTGTGGGCAGTTGGAGGCGCCGATTTACTGATATAATTGCGGCACATACAGGGCAACTTTAACAGCGTTTGTTTTTTTAGTAAAATCACTGAAACTAATGTTTATTTTTAGTGATGGTAAATCCTGGTGTTTGTTATACGCTTGGAGTTACCATCACTTTAAAAATCAACTTGAGGGAAAAAAATAAAAATAAAATCACTCTCTGGGATTACCTGGGGTTCCTTAGCCTGCTAAGTATTACTGCTCACAAAAATAAGTTTGGACTTGCAAATCATATTAGCTCTATAAAACCGGAATAGGTAAAATCCTTTTATATCCTGGAAGTCCCGATTTATACAAGGGGGTTGCCTAAAATGTTAGTAGCGATGTCCTGGCTAAAATTTAGATTTTGCTCTGCTATATCATTAACATAACAATGTATGATGGCTAATTTGCCCAAGTCTCTGTCTAATTATGGTTCTGATGTTAGAGATCAGTCAGATGTTTATGCATATAATAAATGTCACTTAGATTCGTGTAATTTCTGCTTTTTTTTTTATTGTTCTATAAGGTCATAGCTTATTTTTATATCTGCAACCTCTTTGGCAATTTACTATGTATGTGGTAAAAATTTTATTTTGTCCTCCTGCAAATACTTGAATATTTCATGGATTTTCTAACCACAGATAGCAGTTAACCCATTCTAATTGTTTATACCTTTACATCAGGGAGCACTGAAATTTCATCTTACTTTGGGATTTTGCAATATTATACGTACGCTTTACTGTACTACCTGTAGGCATCATCACTTAGCTCTTGAGTACATATACTCAGTTTGGAGCTCAGTAAGAACAACAATTTATCTAAATGCAGGTTAAATTCTAATGCACTGGTTTTCAAACCTGCCCTCATACACCCCCTAACCAGACACATTTTTAGTATATCTGGAATGGAGCACAGGTGAAATCAGCCGATTAGTAAAAATGGTTATTTTACCTGCTCTCATCCAAGGTAATCCTGAGAACCTTGCCTGTTGGAGAGGCCCGAGGACAGGTTTAAAAACCATTATTCTAGTGCAATTGATGGTCCAGAAGTGGCCCAAAGACCTGCTTTAATCTCTCCACTATCTTTAGTTTATCGGTTTGCTATGGGTCCAAGAGTGACAATTTACATTCTAATTTTTAATATATATGCTTTTCTTATGCATTCCTCCACTGACTAGTTCTACAGCTCACCACTGGTGAAAGAACAGCCATTGTTTTCTAGGAGGGCAAAAAAAATGTATTATTTTGCAATTAGCTTTGCAGCATTAAAGTTTTTAGAGACCTCTAGGTCTGATAAGATATTAGGATGGTTGCCCTATATACAAAGTTGTAAATCCACCTGTGGAATACTGGCTCATGTGAGACTATATCACAGTAAAAGTTCCGTTTGGAGTTAGGTAGGTATAAAAAGTTCTGCCTAGAGTTGAAGTAAATGTTAAGGCTCCGTAATAGGAATAAATGGGTGTAAAAACACCGTATGGAGATATTTGTAATTCCGTTAGATGTAGCAAATCAAACAGGGGTAATTAGCAGTTTCTATGATGATCACAAAACGATTTCTCCTTTGCGGAATATAAGAATACCCTCTGACTACCACGCTGTTGGGCCACTACACCTCTATCGTGCCTACCTGCTCCTTCTCGAGCTGAATCCTCCGTTAAGGTCCGGCACAGGTGTCCAGCGCGGCTCACAACAGCTGGTGACGTCAGGAACGCTGGATGCGTGTCGAATATAGGTCCGGTCAGGAAAAGAAACTCTGCGCAGAGTAATAATTAGAACTGGGTCAAGTAGTCCCAACGAATCCTTTGCAATCCTTGCAGATAGTAATGTATTATCACTTTGTGATTAATCATCTAGGTCCATCAACGCGTTTCACCACATAACATGGCTTTATCAAGATGGTTTAAGCTGGTTCTGAGATCCTTTATAAACGTATAGTTCATCTGTGATTGGTCATGGTTTAATTAATGATTCCTTAAGGACATACCTTACTTAAGGTGGATTTACTTAAGGTGGATTACCTAAGTTCTTATTATCTGGAAAAACTTAATAGAACTGTACTTCGTACATTAAAACATAAAAAAAAAAAAACCCTCCCAGATATAGTATATTCTACTATCTATTTTATGATTTTTTATGATCCCTTACAGATTTTAGTTTTACTGTTACTGTTCTTTTAACACATATTGCAAATAGAAGAACACAGAGGCGCCACCATGGCCCAGTACCACCAAAACAAAGAAATAAATATATAGAAGGCACTATATATACTCACAAACGTCAAGCACCCAGGTAGTGCTAGTGGGGCAGGCTGAAACTTCACAGTAGTTCAGCTCACTGATATACCTCCAAATAGATCCAGTCGGTGTTCCTTGAGAGCCTAAGATCCTATGCCTAGAAAAGAGAGAGGCAAACCAACATGGCCTAGTATTGTTTGAGCCCAGGGAGAATATAGCCCTAATGGGTATACTCACAGGAAACAAAGCACCTCCAGGTGCAATATCAGCAAGCTGGAACCATAAGTCGCCCAGTAGACAAACCACAGCAAGTGATCCTCCGCTTCCAGTAGTATAACGGTGGATAGGAGAGGGGTGTATGAAACCCCACAACAGGTTATTAGGTCAAAATACCACACCAGCAAGTGTATATAAAAGTAAAAATCTTTAATAACACAGCGACGCGTTTCTCAGCCGCCTATGGGCTGTTTCATCAGGCTATAATAAAACATTAAAAAATACACTTGCTATATACTAAATTAAAAAACTAAAACATTATCTGATTGGACAATCAATTAAAAATCCAGCCAATGTGTGATCTTTCTCAATCAATTACTATGGTAACCATTTAGTTAGTATTCGGGTGGATAGGTGTGGCCAGGTGTGCACCTAATTAGCAAACTGACACGCCACCTAGCTTGCAACCCCTGTTGCTAATTGTTGCCATAGTGACCACCTAACAGTACAAACACAATATAAGTTTATCTAATAACAGTACATACACATTAAAAGTTTATCTCGTACACATAACACATTTACATTTGATTAGCACAAAGGAATAATGACAAGTACTCAGTAGTTCATTTGGTGCCCATCTCCAGAGTTGTACTTATGAGAGGTCAAAGCGCAACCGGAAGGTAGTCCGGAGCTCATATGTGATCTATAAGTGCCTTACCGGCCTGATATTAATAGTATCACCAGCCCCATATGAGAACCTTTGTTGGATTCAATATGTGAAAGCATATTGAATCTATGTATAGGAGTGGTCAATGTATAGTGGGCTGTGTGCAAACATAGAGCTGTCATTATGAAATTCTGCGTGTCTTAGCGTAAAAGCCTTCTTAACATGAATACCTTATTGTCAATGTAATTCTTTCATATCGATCTTTTGTGCCAAAAGGCATCTGTTTACCCAATTGCTAGATCCTACTCGATGTTTGTGGATGACCCCAGACGCCTTCGGATGCGTCTCACTCTCTAACTATGTGATGTTACTTTGTTTAAAAATATCGGAGCTATTCTCCAATCGTTCTGGTGGCTCTAAGGGGAGTGTACATCCGCTCCAATGAGAATGCTTGTTGTGGGCGGGATAAGCACCTGATCGAATCCTATTCCTTTTGAATTTAACATACATGTTAGCCCCAGAAATGGGAGCGCGAATGAGAGCACTCTTCATCACGCCCTTACGGCACACCTCCCATTTACTCTGCTACTATTGGTCTGAGGGCTTGTGAGGCATGTTTACCTACCCTATAGAGCCTTTGCAGTAAGCCAGGACAGTATTGGTCCTGACCTCGGTATAGGGTGCCTATATCGTGTTGAACGCACAGGGATATGTGTCTTGTAACTGAAATAAAAAATAAAGATAATAAAAAGTGAAAAATAATAAAATTTATTGCTAGCGGAACCCTGACATTTAGGACAATCTGTCATTGTATATTGTATCGTGCAAACGATCGGAGGGAGGGGGGGTGGGGGATATGACAAACAAGGGAACTATTTATTAATTGCCCAGAGATACATGATGCTGTTATATCTCGTTACAATGTACCATACTGGGCTGAACCCACTGTACTAATATAATAGTGATGGTGATAATATAGAAGGAAGTGATAATAAACCTATTTTATTTTGTGTACTTCTTATTGAGAACAAATAGTGAGTGGGATTCTAATGTGTAATAGATGTGCTAGTGACCCAGTGGTGTTTAACCAGTGTAAACTGATATTTTTATCTATATAATGTATATATATATATATACCTTGACTTAAATAAATTATAATAAGTGGACTGTGATAATCTAATATTGTAGGTAGTGCAGTGTCGGTCAGTCTAATGTAATACAGTAGTGGTGCTGTGCCAGTAAGTGACTTTTTAGTTAATATAGATTAGATGATGCCTCCAATGTTACCCATAGATAAATCACTATAAGCTATTAGTGGAAACATTATTATACAATACTTGTAATACGTGAGTATAAGTGGTGTGTCATTGTAACTAACAGTGTGTCTAGAAAATAGAATAATGGGTAAAAGATGGGATAGATTGTTTAACTGATGATGAAAACTCATATGGTGCTTGAGGTGGTCTAATCATATAAATGAATGAAAGAGTGTGTAAGTGTATAATATAATAAAATATGTTAGGGGTGTGAGAGTTCACTGACATCTATGTACAGGGAATTGACAATTTGTGAGTCAATATTTAGCTAGCCTTGGGTAATGGCAGCTATTACATTATCAAGCCTACAACCTATTGGTAACTAAAGAAACCGATCTCACAGTTCATCATTAGGGGAGAACACTAGTGGACAGGATGGAGGGGGAGAGGGAGAGTGGGGTATGATAACCCCATCCCCTAGCACCATAAATTGTTCGGTCATCAGAATGCCGCCATGTCAAGGTTCTCATTAAGACCATCTGGCTGTAGAGTTTGTAATTTTTTAATCCAGAAGGTCTCTCTTTTTCTGAGAGTAAGGAAGGAGTTAGGGAATGATCTAGAAATCGCCTCAATAGGTATGATGCTCATAGGGTTCTTTTGTTTTTTATGATACATTAGACAGTGTCTAGATACACTGTGGGACTTGGAATGCTTTTTGATATTATAGGCATGTTCCCCCCATCTTTTTTTGATTTTACGACAGGTACGTCCAACATATTGGACCCCACATTTACAATTCAGGAGGTATATGACGAAAGATGTTTCACATGTCAAAAGTCCTTTAATGTTAAATGACTCCCCCGTAGTGTGTGATGTAAAAGTAGTAGCCTTATGGGATATGAAGCTGCACATCCCACAGCGTTTCCTACAACATTTGGATATTCTGTTTTTAGGAGTGACAGAACTTCCGGGGATTACTCCCCCCCATGGGTTAGTGAGCCCACCGTTAGTGGAGGTGTGCTTGTCCCTGACAACCTTGCTAGGGGCTAGCACATTTTTTAGAGTAGGTGCTCTCCTAAACACCACTTTTGGCTTGGTTCCTATAATTTCCTTGAGCGTGGGGTCATTTCTAAGAAATGACCCCACGCTCAAGGAAATTATAGGAACCAAGCCAAAAGTGGTGTTTAGGAGAGCACCTACTCTAAAAAATGTGCTAGCCCCTAGCAAGGTTGTCAGGGACAAGCACACCTCCACTAACGGTGGGCTCACTAACCCATGGGGGGGAGTAATCCCCGGAAGTTCTGTCACTCCTAAAAACAGAATATCCAAATGTTGTAGGAAACGCTGTGGGATGTGCAGCTTCATATCCCATAAGGCTACTACTTTTACATCACACACTACGGGGGAGTCATTTAACATTAAAGGACTTTTGACATGTGAAACATCTTTCGTCATATACCTCCTGAATTGTAAATGTGGGGTCCAATATGTTGGACGTACCTGTCGTAAAATCAAAAAAAGATGGGGGGAACATGCCTATAATATCAAAAAGCATTCCAAGTCCCACAGTGTATCTAGACACTGTCTAATGTATCATAAAAAACAAAAGAACCCTATGAGCATCATACCTATTGAGGCGATTTCTAGATCATTCCCTAACTCCTTCCTTACTCTCAGAAAAAGAGAGACCTTCTGGATTAAAAAATTACAAACTCTACAGCCAGATGGTCTTAATGAGAACCTTGACATGGCGGCATTCTGATGACCGAACAATTTATGGTGCTAGGGGATGGGGTTATCATACCCCACTCTCCCTCTCCCCCTCCATCCTGTCCACTAGTGTTCTCCCCTAATGATGAACTGTGAGATCGGTTTCTTTAGTTACCAATAGGTTGTAGGCTTGATAATGTAATAGCTGCCATTACCCAAGGCTAGCTAAATATTGACTCACAAATTGTCAATTCCCTGTACATAGATGTCAGTGAACTCTCACACCCCTAACATATTTTATTATATTATACACTTACACACTCTTTCATTCATTTATATGATTAGACCACCTCAAGCACCATATGAGTTTTCATCATCAGTTAAACAATCTATCCCATCTTTTACCCATTATTCTATTTTCTAGACACACTGTTAGTTACAATGACACACCACTTATACTCACGTATTACAAGTATTGTATAATAATGTTTCCACTAATAGCTTATAGTGATTTATCTATGGGTAACATTGGAGGCATCATCTAATCTATATTAACTAAAAAGTCACTTACTGGCACAGCACCACTACTGTATTACATTAGACTGACCGACACTGCACTACCTACAATATTAGATTATCACAGTCCACTTATTATAATTTATTTAAGTCAAGGTATATATATATATACATTATATAGATAAAAATATCAGTTTACACTGGTTAAACACCACTGGGTCACTAGCACATCTATTACACATTAGAATCCCACTCACTATTTGTTCTCAATAAGAAGTACACAAAATAAAATAGGTTTATTATCACTTCCTTCTATATTATCACCATCACTATTATATTAGTACAGTGGGTTCAGCCCAGTATGGTACATTGTAACGAGATATAACAGCATCATGTATCTCTGGGCAATTAATAAATAGTTCCCTTGTTTGTCATATCCCCCACCCCCCCCTCCCTCCGATCGTTTGCACGATACAATATACAATGACAGATTGTCCTAAATGTCAGGGTTCCGCTAGCAATAAATTTTATTATTTTTCACTTTTTATTATCTTTATTTTTTATTTCAGTTACAAGACACATATCCCTGTGCGTTCAACACGATATAGGCACCCTATACCGAGGTCAGGACCAATACTGTCCTGGCTTACTGCAAAGGCTCTATAGGGTAGGTAAACATGCCTCACAAGCCCTCAGACCAATAGTAGCAGAGTAAATGGGAGGTGTGCCGTAAGGGCGTGATGAAGAGTGCTCTCATTCGCGCTCCCATTTCTGGGGCTAACATGTATGTTAAATTCAAAAGGAATAGGATTCGATCAGGTGCTTATCCCGCCCACAACAAGCATTCTCATTGGAGCGGATGTACACTCCCCTTAGAGCCACCAGAACGATTGGAGAATAGCTCCGATATTTTTAAACAAAGTAACATCACATAGTTAGAGAGTGAGACGCATCCGAAGGCGTCTGGGGTCATCCACAAACATCGAGTAGGATCTAGCAATTGGGTAAACAGATGCCTTTTGGCACAAAAGATCGATATGAAAGAATTACATTGACAATAAGGTATTCATGTTAAGAAGGCTTTTACGCTAAGACACGCAGAATTTCATAATGACAGCTCTATGTTTGCACACAGCCCACTATACATTGATCACCACTCCTATACATAGATTCAATATGCTTTCACATATTGAATCCAACAAAGGTTCTCATATGGGGCTGGTGATACTATTAATATCAGGCCGGTAAGGCACTTATAGATCACATATGAGCTCCGGACTACCTTCCGGTTGCGCTTTGACCTCTCATAAGTACAACTCTGGAGATGGGCACCAAATGAACTACTGAGTACTTGTCATTATTCCTTTGTGCTAATCAAATGTAAATGTGTTATGTGTACGAGATAAACTTTTAATGTGTATGTACTGTTATTAGATAAACTTATATTGTGTTTGTACTGTTAGGTGGTCACTATGGCAACAATTAGCAACAGGGGTTGCAAGCTAGGTGGCGTGTCAGTTTGCTAATTAGGTGCACACCTGGCCACACCTATCCACCCGAATACTAACTAAATGGTTACCATAGTAATTGATTGAGAAAGATCACACATTGGCTGGATTTTTAATTGATTGTCCAATCAGATAATGTTTTAGTTTTTTAATTTAGTATATAGCAAGTGTATTTTTTAATGTTTTATTATAGCCTGATGAAACAGCCCATAGGCGGCTGAGAAACGCGTCGCTGTGTTATTAAAGATTTTTACTTTTATATACACTTGCTGGTGTGGTATTTTGACCTAATAACCTGTTGTGGGGTTTCATACACCCCTCTCCTATCCACCGTTATACTACTGGAAGCGGAGGATCACTTGCCGTGGTTTGTCTACTGGGCGACTTATGGTTCCAGCTTGCTGATATTGCACCGGGAGGTGCTTTGTTTCCTGTGAGTATACCCATTAGGGCTATATTCTCCCTGGGCTCAAACAATACTAGGCCATGTTGGTTTGCCTCTCTCTTTTCTAGGCATAGGATCTTAGGCTCTCAAGGAACACCGACTGGATCTATTTGGAGGTATATCAGTGAGCTGAACTACTGTGAAGTTTCAGCCTGCCCCACTAGCACTACCTGGGTGCTTGACGTTTGTGAGTATATATAGTGCCTTCTATATATTTATTTCTTTGTTTTGGTGGTACTGGGCCATGGTGGCGCCTCTGTGTTCTTCTATTTGCAGTATCTAACCATCAGGACGACCATCCTTTGACAGAGTGCTGCCGCCAGATAGTGGGACTTGATTGATGAATGGACATTAACATACCTATACCTACTGTATAGTTCACTGTTCTGTTGTTTTATCCTGTTTTACTGTGTGTATTGTTTTATGTCTAGGTTCTAGACTATTTACCTATCTGATTTTTTGGCAACTGGGAGGCGCACCCTAAAGGGTGTGGTGTGCATTTGTGTATACCACTCCCCACATTATAACTTTTAACACATATGACATCTTAGTAAATTCAATTGAGATTCACGAGTATCACATAATATTAAGGAACCTTTGAACCAAATAGGTCATACATAAAGATATTCATGGGACCTTTTATTTCATAGGACCTACTATTAAGTATTGAAATCTAGGGTTAATAACGGTTTAACAACAATAAGGTTGTATAATTTTTAACTCTCACAAGCTTTAAGTTAATACTGATAGGAAAAATACAAGTTCTAATAAATATGGATGTAAGCTCGAATTACATTAGTCCCAAGTTTATATGTTTTATATAATATATGCATAAACGACTAGCCAATATTATGCATGCATTGGTAATATAAAAAAAAATTTATGAAATTTTTATGAAATTTTATAAAATTTTATATATATATATTTTTAAGATATTTTTAAGACTGTTTTAGGATTTCTTTAGGATTTTATTATAAATTGTACACATACAAAATTACTATTAGGTTTACATCACATTTACCCCATTCAAACATTTAGCTTTATTAATTATATATACATATAGATTGTACATATATTAATTGAGTAAAAAGAATGAATTCTTCGAAATACTTTTATACTAGAAGGAGTTGTTTATATATAATAGTTTTTCCAGATAAAATGTATCAAATGATAGAAGGAGATAGCTCTATATAATACAAAATAAGAACTTAGGTAATCCACCTTAAGTAAATCCACCTTTAAGTAAATCCACCTTAAGTAAGGTATGTCCTTAAGGAATCATTAATTAAACCATGACCAATCACAGATGAACTATACGTTTATAAAGGATCTCAGAACCAGCTTAAACCATCTTGATAAAGCCATGTTATGTGGTGAAACGCGTTGATGGACCTAGATGATTAATCACAAAGTGATAATACATTACTATCTGCAAGGATTGCAAAGGATTCGTTGGGACTACTTGACCCAGTTCTAATTATTACTCTGCGCAGAGTTTCTTTTCCTGACCGGACCTATATTCGACACGCATCCAGCGTTCCTGACGTCACCAGCTGTTGTGAGCCGCGCTGGACACCTGTGCCGGACCTTAACGGAAGGATTCAGCTCGAGAAGGAGCAGGTAGGCACGATAGAGGTGTAGTGGCCCAACAGCGTGGTAGTCAGGGTATTCTTATATTCCGCAAAGGAGACATCGTTTTGTGATCATCATAGAAACTGCTAATTACCCCTGTTTGATTTGCTACATCTAACGGAATTACAAATATCTCCATACGGTGTTTTTACACCCATTTATTCCTATTACGGAGCCTTAACATTTACTTCAACTCTAGGCAGAACTTTTTATACCTACCTAACTCCAAACGGAACTTTTACTGTGATATAGTCTCACATGAGCCAGTATTCCACAGGTGGATTTACAACTTTGTATATAGGGCAACCATCCTAATATCTTATCAGACCTAGAGGTCTCTACCAATATTCAACATCTTTTAGCTACTTTTAGTATAATTTACATAATTTTATTGTATATGACCGGTCATATTATTTTCGTGTTATTTTATATGTGATAAATAAATTTTATCTTGATATACTTATTGCTTTGATATTTTATTCATTTCAGTTGCTCTGATATTTATTTATTTATCCCAGTTGCTAAGATAATACACCTATATTATATTTGTATGTCAACACAAAGTGTTTTTATAATATATTATTTGTAGAATATTTCTTATCCCCGTAGCTGTTTAGCGCATACACACACTTCTCTCTTTTTTCTTTGCACTAGTTCCCTTACAATCTGCTTTATGGGAGCAGATTAGTGTGTATTGCAAGGGGCAGATTTGCGCACCATATACCCACCCCTTTTCATATTAAAGTTTTTAGAGCTCTGTTTAACAACAGAGCTTAATATGGCTCTCTTACTATCTTCTACCATGAAACGCTATGTATACTATAATTTTAGGTTGATACTCCCCTTAAGCTGCTATTATGCAGTTAAAAAGGCCCAAGGGTGTTCTTGTGTTTTTTAGGGAACTTTCTGTACTTCAATTATAAATTAAGAGATCACATAGTGCACAGATAAGCTGATTGTCAAATCTTGTCACTGTTTCTTATTACACAGTGTCCTCGTCAACTTTATGCTTAATCCTTACAGAGGTTAAACACATAGCAAAAGCATCACCGGTACCCAAACACATTTCAGCAACTAAGCAGGACATGATTAAACCATTTGCAAAGTGGATATTTAAACCAACCTAAACACTAAGTCCTACAGAGGAACTGCAATCTATTCTGGCTCCCTAATGGGACTTTTATTTTGTAGGGGTTAAACGCATAGCATGGAACATGAATGCAAAGAAAAATTTGAAATAGAGCATTTAGGTTTTATTTTTTAAAACTAAAATGCTCCTAATATCCAACTATTACATAATACTTACCTTCCATGCATTCATTCACAGATTCATAGTCTGCATAAGTTCTCCCTTCTGGCCTCTTGGTGGGCTGGACAAGCAAGATTGTGTGAGACTAAAAACAGATAATATGTATCAAATTAGTATAAATGGTGTGTAAAGCAATAGAGCTTAAACAATAAGTCTAATACATCATAAGCACGGGACAGTAAAACAGTGACGCAAAAAATAAATGGAGGACTCTGGAAGCCGAAAAGGGGATGGCGCAGCGACATAATTTATGGGACAGAGGCAATTAACAGATAAGCTGGAGCAGGCTTGATTTTCAGTCACTATAAAAATAACGTTTCTGGTAATGTCAGTGGCCTTCACCGGTCCGGCTCACTTGACCAAATACCGCTCAATGAATGATGCCTTTACAGGTTCAACCGGTTATGCGGAGCAATCGGTACCACTCCCTGTACCTAAATCTTACTACTAATACATACTACGCATGCTGTTCTCTAAAATTACTAGTTCCTTCGTCTACTATCTAACGTCAACCTGTTGATGTTCAGTGATATCCGCCGACCATAGCTAAGCTCATGCGCATTCTGTAAATTTACTCGTAGGACTTCCGCGCAAAATCCACAGGACGGTATCTTAGCACGGTTAAATCACTCACCGTGGTCATCGGTAACATTATAGCAACAGACTTTGCTCCAACATCGCATACCCCTCACTTACCATATTTAGATACTCCGCACACTACCGCCGAGAGACAACTGAAACTACACCGGAAGTACTCAGAAAAGCTTCCGGCGGAAATCACTTCTGTACTGTTTCCGGGAAAGCAGCGAGGCAGAAAAGTTAGGCCTCAATCTTAGGTTTTGGCATAAATCGGATCTGGTTTTAAATTAACTAATAACACAATACATACACGGACCATATTCAACGACATTTGAGACCCTGACAGGATACCATCTGTGCCAATGCAAACATATATGCATTACTGCCATAATCAAAGATGGCGACTATAGATTCTATTTCCGCCTTTAAAAAACTGCAGGCGAATTGTACGTATATAAACATTACACGTTCGCCATTTATATTGTAATTTGGTATCTAGGAGACAAAGCATAAACAAATTATGTGACTTTAGGAACTCGTATATAAAATGTATCAATAATATTTTCGTTCTCAACACAAGACAAACTCCAATCCAGTATATTTACAATAGATAGCAACCTAACCTTACCAACCTGCCATAATATTTTATAGTGTGCCATATTTCCCTACTTTTCCCAGGTGCTTTCCGGGACAGGGAGGTAATGTTGTGGCAAAGGGACAGTAAACACCTTGTAATTACAAGACATTTCTGTTGTGTTGCTATAGAATAACATATCAGCTAAGTCTTAAAGGGTCAGTAAACCTTAAAAACAATGTTATATAATTCTGCACATAGTGCAGAATTATATAACATTATATTAGCCAAACTGTAAATCATATTTCCTTTTTATTTTTTTTAAAATACCGCTGTTTTACAGATCCACTCTCTGTACTCTGCTGAGCGGGTCTGTTGTCAGACAAAGCGTGAGCGAGCTGCACTGTGTCTAATGGCGCGGTCGGGCCGGGCTATGACTATACAGCTGGCCCGATGTGCTCAGTAAAAACAACAGACCCGCTGAGCAGAGTACAGAGAGCGGGTCTGTAAAACAGCGGTATTTTTAAAAAATAAAAAGGAAATAATATGATTTACAAAGTTTGGCTAATATAATGTTATATAATTCTGCACTATGTGCAGAATTATATAACATTATTTTTAAGGTTTACTGTCCCTTTAATGTTTTTTTTTTAATGCAATTATTTTTCAATAGCCAAACTCCACTCACCATTTACCTTATTTGGAGAAGCCAATCTGGGCTTTAGTCTGCGGAAAACAAGGCTAGACTCTGTCGTAAAGTTTTCATAAAGTGAATTGTTTTGTAGTTGTTATCATTTAAATCCAATTAAAGGGACAGTATACTATAATATTGTTTTTCCCTTAATGTGTTTCCAATTACTTTTTTTACCAGCTGCAGAGTATAAAATGTATGAGATTTGCTTTTTTAAGGCTTATTTGTGTATATGAATTAGCTGATTTTGTGTTTTGAAGCCACAACCTAATAAAATGGGTTGAGCTTGTAGGTATAATCAGATCTCATTACGTTATCACATTGTGCACATATACTTGCTTCTTTATCTTACATCTGTCCATAAACAAATCACCATTACTTGGAGAGAACAATGGAAAATTAACATTTTATTACCTTATCTCTTCTATAACCCACTGGGAGTGTAATTTCTTCTACTAGCTGTGTTAACACAGCTTGGCCTTGAGGCCAAAAACTTTTAGGATGGGTGGGGATACCACAGGCTAAATAAACTATTTCAAATGCTAATATAAGGCTAATGGAAATACTTGTAAACAATTTAATACACTCCAGCAGGTAAAGTGGATCATTGGGAACAAATTAAAGGGGAGAAAATGTTTAAGTAAACTGTCCTTTTAGGGATATATATGTAACAGGGCTATATCCTTGAGAAAGTATGGTATATTTCAAGGTCTGAGAGTTAGAAAATGCAGTTTTAACCCTTTTGTGCAGTTATCAAGTGTTTAGCTCTTACAAAAAGAGAAGAATGATGGCACTACTAATAAATGTTTATATGAGGGATGGGCCTAGAATAATCTCAAGTTGGCCTTATATACAATTTCCAGATAGCCCAAAGGTGCTGTGTATTGGCACACAAGTTACAAAGGGAGCTAAGAAGTATCTGCAAAAAAGAATACACTTTTAGCACTCAAATCCCACAACAAAACATCCATATGTTTATAGGATGGTTTATGTTGACAAAAGATATTAGATATATTTAAAAAATGGGTGCATTAAAAACAACTAGAGACGATTGGGCTGAATCGTAGAGTTGTTTCCTGGATACAATCACACCAGGAAATGGATAAAGCTAAGTTACTTAGGTCAGTAAGAGAATGGGGTGACCTATAGTAGCCTTATATATATTGGCCCTCACTAGATTAATGTAATCAACTTAAAGTTTAAATAATACTTGGAGGCAAAAATCTAAAGTGTACTAGTGCTTGGTGCAAACTGAAAGTGCTGTAATGGTGCAGCACTCAAATTCTTAGCCAATAGATGATACCACAGACGTTGCTGAGTCGCTTATGTAGTCAGGAAGGCCGGTAACAGTTATCACTGTCTGATGATATTTACCACAACAGTGGGGTTTTAGGTTCTTCTTATCACATGTGATTATTAAATAAAGTCCACTTTTGGCATATCCATATATGGTTATAACCTAAATGGTGTTGTAATTGCTATTTGGGCTAAATATAGTGGAAAATATTTAGTACTTATGATAAAGGTATATTATATTTCAACCTCCTGTTATGTTAATCATAGTATGGTCAATTGTCTTCCACGATTGTATATAAAAACAGCCCTTGTCCTTATGCACAAGGGAGCTGTTAGATATGCCGTGCATTTAAAGGGAAACTGAACCCAAATTTTTTCTTTCGTGATTTAGATAGAGCATGCAATTTTAAGCAACTTTCTAATTTACTCCTATTATCAATTTTTTTTCATTGTCTTGCTATCTTTATTTAAAAAAGAAGGCATCTAAGCTTTTTTTTTGGATTAGAACTCTGGACAGCACTTTTTTATTGGTGTATGAATTTATCCACCAATCAGCAAGAACAACCCAGATTGTTCACCAAAAATGGGCCGGCATCTAAACTTACATTCTTGCATTTCAAATAACAATACCAAGACAATGAAGAAAATTTGATAATAGGAGTAAATGTGAAAGTTGCTTAAAATTTCATGCTCTATCCGAATCACAAAATAAATAATTTGGGTTCAGTGTCCCTTTACGTTCTCAGGTAGCCATTTTCAGTATAAAGGGGATTGCAATAAGTGTTACAATTGTTACTTTGAAGCAATCGTGTTATATGGTTACCAATGATATAGAATCAAAGTGGAAATCAGGAGCACCGGCAGCAGGTAGTTTAAAAAGTAAACATTTATTCTTTACACCTTAGTGTTGGTAAAAATATTCCAAATGCTTGGCACAAACAATGGAAATAAAGTTTAGGAAAGTCTGTTGACAACAACCTTACATGTTTCAGCTCCAAGAGCCGTCCTCATAAGCTGCTGCCTGACATAGAAAAATTAACATATTTAAAAGCAGCAGACAAATCCTATTGGTTACAACTTGATTAATAAACAAGTAACACTTGTAAACCTACTATATGAGTTGCTAGTGTTTAACCATTGAGTTCCCTTTTTCAGAGTGCAACAATTTAGTAAAGACTTTATACCACAGTACCCATTAATACACAAAATAAAGAATAAGGATATAACGATAATTCAACATCCCCATTCTATAAGTTAACAAATCATTTAAACTGTTTCTACCAATTCTTCCTAACATTGGGAATTAACCTATTATTGTGTATAGTTAATAGTAGCTTTTTTACATTTTCCTGTACTGTTCTCAGCACATATTCAATTATAGAAACTTCTATTTGATGCTACCACTATAAACTGGGGTACTGGGAACTGTGTTTTGAATCCTGTGGTAAAAATGTAAATACTCATTATTTATCTTATCAACCTTATCCTTGATAGGTATCCACAACCTCTACAAATGTGTGTACTGTGTGGGGACTGTGTTTTGAATCCTGTGTTAAAAATGTAAATACTCATTATTTATCTTATCAACCTTATCCTTGATAGGTATCCACAACCTCTACAAATGAGTGTATACATTCTCTGTGACTAATTTAATTTATTTTATTTTATGGAATAACCTAAGGTATGTATACATAGGTTTAGTGAAAGCCTGCCGTGCACTTGTATCTTGATTATTATTGTACAAGGTAATTCTAGATGAGGGTCTGTGACTGATCTTAACTGTCATTGCCAAAAATTCATGAGGTCATAGTCAGAGTTAAAACCATTAGGGACCCTGGTTTTTAACTTAAAAATCCAAAATACTTCCTGTCTACCCAGGATTGTCTCTCTATCCCCACCATTTTTGGGGGGCATTATCCTCTCTATAGCAGTCCAGAAAAAAACTGCTAGTATCTTTGTTATGGACCGTGACAAAATGTTGTACCAATGGTGTACTGGCTGTCCCTATTTTTATGGAGGAAAGATGCTCCCTTATTCTGGATCTGACCTCCCTAATTGTGAGACCTACATACTGTTTCTGACAGTCTCTACACATAATCAAATAAATGATAAACGTGGACCTACAATTCATACACATACGTTTTTGGTACTCTTGTCCAGTATAGGTCGAAATGAAACTTGCCCCTGTGTCTACTTTTGCACAGGCTACACAGTTCATATAATGATATTTATACATGCCTCTTGATGCCAACCATGATGAATCTTGTGTCAGTTCTTTACTAGGTAATTTAGTGGGGGATACCATATTTCCTATGCTCATATTCTTTTTGTATGCAAATCTGCAATCCTTAACATTGATGTCTGCTAGGCCATCATCTGCTCTTAAAAGGGGGAGATGTTTTCTTATTATATTACAGATATTAGAATATTGACTACTATATGTCGTTACAAACAGTAAATCTTTAGATTCATCTCTCTTTCTTGCATCTCTTCTCCCTTTACCAAGAAGATCCTTGCGATTCAGTTTCATTACTGACTGCTTGGCTGATTCTATCAGTTTTTTCTGGTACCCCCTCTGTTCTAACCTTTCTGTTAGTAAAGTAGATTGTTCACGATAGCTGTTATCATCTGAACAATTTTGTTTCAATCGTGTATACTGACCTTTTGCTAACCCTCTGAATGTACTTGTTGGGTGGCAACTGGCTGCATGTAGCAGTGTATTTCCTGATATGGGCTTTCTGTAAACTGTAGATCTAACAAATTCCCCATTGCTTCCACTAAGTGTGACATCAAGATAATTGATCTGCTTCCTATCAAATTCCATAGTGAATTTCAAACCCACATCATTAGTATTTAAACCTCCTACAAATTTTTTCATTGTTTCATGATCGCCTTGCCAGATGAAGAGCAGATCATCTATGAAGCGTTTGTAAACAACTATGTTTTCTCTGAAAGGGTTCCCATCTCCAAATATGCTGCACCGCTCCCACCAACCTAAAAATAGGTTGGCATATGAGGGCGCAAATTTCGCCCCCATTGCGGTGCCGCATACCTGAAGATAGAAAACCCCCTCAAATGAAAAATAGTTGTGTTTCAGAAGAAAATCTGTGACTCTCACTACAAACTCACAATACTCTGGATTATTACCATAATAATTTCTCATGAAAAAAGCTATAGCTTGTAATCCTCTTGCATGTGGTATTAAGGAGTAGAGTGATTGGACATCTACTGTTAACCAAGTGAACTTGTCGCTCCACTCTATATCTGAAACTATTTGCAATATATGCTTTATGTCCTTTACATGGCTCCAGAGATCTAGTACCATTGGCTGTAAGATCTTATCTAGCCATTCTGACAGATGTTCTGAAAAAGACCCTATTCCACTTACTATAGGCCTTCCTGTCACATTCTCTGTACTCTTGTGTACTTTAGGAAGATGGTTAAAGGTCGGTATTTTGGGGTTGGTAACCACTAAGTAATCACTAGTATCTGTTTCAATGAAACCTAGTTCCACACCATCATCTACTAAGTCTCGTAACTTTTTGTTAAAGATATTAGTGGGGTCATTGGTTAGTGTTCTATAATTCAATGGGTTATTTAACTGCCTAAGAGCTTCATTAACAAAATCATCTCTATTCTGTACCACAACTGAGCCCCCCTTATCCGCGGCACGTATTACCAGATCTTTATTCTGTGCCAATTTCTTCAATGTTTCCTTTTCATTGTATGTAAGATTATATTTGGTATTAGTCTGAGTATAGTATAGATTAGTAAGATCTTCTTCTCTATTTTGGATTTTTTCTATTATATTCCCTCTACTCTGTAACGGCTAGAAGGTAGATGTTTTCTTAAATTTGGGGGTACATATAGCAGATTCAGAAATGGACCCTTCCCCGACACTTTCTTCTGCTAAAGTTTCCAATGAATTTAAGTCACACAGATGCTGGAAATCTATTTCACTTGTATCCCTGCCAGTCTCAAAGCTAGGCTGAACAACCATGCTCTCTTGTGGCTGG
Source organism: Bombina bombina (assembly GCF_027579735.1). Taxonomy (NCBI): domain Eukaryota; kingdom Metazoa; phylum Chordata; class Amphibia; order Anura; family Bombinatoridae; genus Bombina; species Bombina bombina. The sequence continues at coordinate 272,670,981 of NC_069499.1, forward strand.
AATTCATTGGAAATATGTTTATTCACAGAAAAATGCTTCTTTAAAGTTAATTTTCTAATCAATTTGTTTACGTCCAATAATGTATTAAACAAATTGAATGCACTAGTGGGAACAAACCCCAAGCCTAATCCCAACAATTTTAATTCCACATCATTCAGGGTATAAGCAGACAGATTTATTACATTATTGATTGGAAATGTATTGTTGACATTTGCTATTGGTAGTGTGTTTGTCTCTGTTGTGTTCTGAGTGAATACCTCCCTCTTGTTGATCCTATGTTGTCTCGCCCCCCCTCCCGTCTGATTTTGGCTGGGGGATGCAAAAAACCTGATTTATTTCTGATCTCTCAATGGTGTCTGGATTGCTAATTAGATTACCTCCACTAGGTATTTTGTCTGGTGCTGGGGTACTATACTTAGATTTTGAGCCCTTTTTGGTGTTTTTTAATATGGACACCGGCTGTTGTATATGTACTTTAGGAGTAACTACCTGTAGCTGTGTATTTTCTTTGGGTGTAGCTAAATGTTGACTGTAGTTTACTTGTCCCATCTGTTGTTGATTATAACGGTGGTTACTCATAACTTGGCTGTTCTGTACAATGTGCCCTGTGTCTTCTTCTCCCCCAGAAAAAGAACTGTCCCCTGTCCCTTCTGTTTCACTATCAGAGAATTGAATTCGCCTTCCACTTCTACCTCTCCCCCTGTTCCTACGACCTCTACCTCTGCCTCTATTGCCAAAGTTGTTCCTTAGATTAAAGTCTTGTCTAGTCTGAAACCTCTCTTTTCTATTCCAAATATATACCATGTTATTTGTATAATCTGACTGGTCTCTAACAAATTTGGAATGCTTCCTGTCTAGCAATACTTTTTTGGCTTCTGCCACAACATCTTGCAGGGTTTGGTCGAATACAGGGTAGCTTGTATGTTCACTTCTAATATTCATAATGAGTATTTACATTTTTAACACAGGATTCAAAACACAGTCCCCACACAGTACACACATTTGTAGAGGTTGTGGATACCTATCAAGGATAAGGTTGATAAGATAAATAATGAGTATTTACATTTTTACCACAGGATTCAAAACACAGTTCCCAGTACCCCAGTATATAGTGGTAGCATGAAATAGAAGTTTCTATAATTGAATATGTGCTGAGAACAGTACAGGAAGATGTAAAAAAGCTACTATTAACTATACACAATAATAGGTTAATTCCCAATGTTACGAAGAATTGGTAGAAACAGTTTAAATGATTTGTTAACTTATAGAATGGGGATGTTGAATTATCGTTATATCCTTATTCTTTATTTTGTGTATTAATGGGTACTGTGGTATAAAGTCTTTACTAAATTGTTGCACTCTGGAAAAGGGAACTCAAGGGTTAAACACTAGCAACTCATATAGTAGGTTTACAAGTGTTACTTGTTTATTAATCAAGTTGTAACCAATAGGATTTGTCTGCTGCTTTTAAATATGTTAATTTTTCTATGTCAGGCAGCAGCTTATGAGGACGGCTCTTGGAGCTGAAACATGTAAGGTTGTTGTCAACAGACTTTCCTAAACTTTATTTCCATTGTTTGTGCCAAGCATTTGGAATATTTTTACCAACACTAAGGCCTAGATTTGGAGTTCGGCGGTAGCCGTCAAAACCAGCGTTAGAGGCTCCTAACGCTGGTTTTGGGCGCCCGCTGGTATTTGGAGTCAGTGATTAAAGGGTCTAACGCTCACTTTTCAGCCGCGACTTTTCCATACCGCAGATCCCCCTACGCCATTTGCGTAGCCTATCTTTTCAATGGGATCTTTCTAACGCTGGTATTTAGAGTCGTTTCTGAAGTGAGCGTTAGAGCTCTAACGACAAGATTCCAGCCGCCTGAAAATAGCAGGAGTTAAGAGCTTTCTGGCTAACGCCGGTTTATAAAGCTCTTAACTACTGTACCCTAAAGTACACTAACACCCATAAACTACCTATGTACCCCTAAACCGAGCTCCCCCCACATCGCCGCCACTCGATTAAAATTTTTAACCCCTAATCTGCCGACCGCCACCTACGTTATACTTATGTACCCCTAATCTGCTACCCCTAACACCGCCGACCCCTGTATTATATTTATTAACCCCTAACCTGCCCCCCACAACATCGCCGCCAGCTACTTAAAATAATTAACCCCTAATCTTCCGACCGCAAAGCGCCGCCACCTACGTTATCCCTATGTACCCCTAATCTGCTACCCCTAACACCGCCGACCCCTGTATTATATTTATTAACCCCTAATCTGCCCCCCTCAACGTCGCCGACACCTGCCTACACTTATTAACTCCTAATCTGCCGAGCGGACCTGAGCGCTACTATAATAAAGTTATTAACCCCTAATCCGCCTCACTAACCCTATCATAAATAGTATTAACCCCTAATCTGCCCTCCCTAACATCGCCGACACCTACCTTCAATTATTAACCCCTAATCTTCCGATCGGAGCTCACCGCTATTCTAATAAATGGATTAACCCCTAAAGCTAAGTCTAACCCTAACACTAACACCCCCCTAAGTTAAATATAATTTTTATCTAACGAAATAAATTAACTCTTATTAAATAAATGATTCCTATTTAAAGCTAAATACTTACCTGTAAAATAAATCCTAATATAGCTACAATATAAATTATAATTATATTATAGCTATTTTAGGATTAATATTTATTTTACAGGCAACTTTGTAATTATTTTAACCAGGTACAATAGCTATTAAATAGTTAAGAACTATTTAATATTTACCTAGTTAAAATAATAACAAATTTACCTGTAAAATAAATCCTAACCTAAGATATAATTAAACCTAACACTACCCTATCAATAAAATAATTAAATAAACTACCTACAATTACCTACAATTAACCTAACACTACACTATCAATAAATTAATTAAACACAATTCCTACAAATAAATACAATTAAATAAACTAGCTAAAGTACAAAAAATAAAAAAGAACTAAGTTACAGAAAATAAAAAAATATTTACAAACATAAGAAAAATATTACAACAATTTTAAACTAATTACACCTACTCTAAGCCCCCTAATAAAATAACAAAGCCCCCCAAAATAAAAAATTCCCTACCCTATTCTAAATTAAAAAAGTTACAAGCTCTTTTACCTTACCAGCCCTGAACAGGGCCCTTTGCGGGGCATGCCCCAAGAATTTCAGCTCTTTTGCCTGTAAAAAAAAACATACAATACCCCCCCCCCAACATTACAACCCACCACCCACATACCCCTAATCTAACCCAAACCCCCCTTAAATAAACCTAACACTAATCCCCTGAAGATCTTCCTACCTTGTCTTCACCATCCAGGTATCACCGATCCGTCCTGGCTCCAAGATCTTCATCCAACCCAAGCGGGGGTTGGCGATCCATAATCCGGTGCTGAAGAGGTCCAGAAGAGGCTGCAAAGTCTTCCTCCTATCCGGCAAGAAGAGGACATCCGGACCGGCAAACATCTTCTCCAAGCGGCATCTTCGATCTTCTTCCATCCGGAGCGAAGTGGCAGGATCCTGAAGACCTCCAGCGCGGAACATCCATCCGGACCGACGACTGAACGACGAATGACTGTTCCTTTAAGGGACGTCATCCAAGATGGCGTCCCTCGAATTCCGATTGGCTGATAGGATTCTATCAGCCAATCGGAATTAAGGTAGGAATTTTCTGATTGGCTGATGGAATCAGCCAATCAGAATCTAGTTCAATCCGATTGGCCGATCCAATCAGCCAATCAGATTGAGCTCGCATTCTATTGGCTGATCGGAACAGCCAATAGAATGCTAGCTCAATCTGATTGGATCAGCCAATCGGATTGAACTTGATTCTGATTGGCTGATTCCATCAACCAATCAGAAAATTCCTACCTTAATTCCGATTGGCTGATAGAATCCTATCAGCCAATCGGAATTCGAGGGACGCCATATTGGATGACGTCCCTTAAAGGAACAGTCATTCGTCGTTCAGTCGTCGGTCCGGATGGATGTTCCGCACTGGAGGTCTTCAGGATCCTGCCACTTCGCTCCGGATGGAAGAAGATCGAAGATGCCGCTTGGAGAAGATGTTTGCCGGTCCGGATGTCCTCTTCTTGCCGGATAGGAGGAAGACTTTGGAGCCTCTTCTGGACCTCTTCAGCACCGGATTATGGATCGCCAACCCCCGCTTGGGTTGGATGAAGATCTTGGAGCCAGGACGGATCGGTGATACCTGGATGGTGAAGACAAGGTAGGAAGATCTTCAGGGGATTAGTGTTAGGTTTATTTAAGGGGGGTTTGGGTTAGATTAGGGGTATGTGGGTGGTGGGTTGTAATGTTGGGGGGGGGGTATTGTATGTTTTTTTTTACAGGCAAAAGAGCTGAAATTCTTGGGGCATGCCCCGCAAAGGGCCCTGTTCAGGGCTGGTAAGGTAAAAGAGCTTGTAACTTTTTTAATTTAGAATAGGGTAGGGAATTTTTTATTTTGGGGGGCTTTGTTATTTTATTAGGGGGCTTAGAGTAGGTGTAATTAGTTTAAAATTGTTGTAATATTTTTCTTATGTTTGTAAATATTTTTTTATTTTCTGTAACTTAGTTCTTTTTTATTTTTTGTACTTTAGCTAGTTTATTTAATTGTATTTATTTGTAGGAATTGTGTTTAATTAATTTATTGATAGTGTAGTGTTAGGTTAATTGTAGGTAATTGTAGGTAGTTTATTTAATTATTTTATTGATATGGTAGTGTTAGGTTTAATTATATCTTAGGGTAGGATTTATTTTACAGGTAAATTTGTTATTATTTTAACTAGGTAACTATTAAATAGTTCTTAACTATTTAATAGCTATTGTACCTGGTTAAAATAATTACAAAGTTGCCTGTAAAATAAATATTAATCCTAAAATAGCTACAATGTAATTATAATTTATATTGTAGCTATATTAGGGTTTATTTTACAGGTAAGTATTTAGCTTTAAATAGGAATAATTTATTTAATAAGAGTTAATTTATTTCGTTAGATAAAAATTATATTTAACTTAGGGGGGTGTTAGTGTTAGGGTTAGACTTAGCTTTAGGGGTTAATCCATTTATTAGAATAGCGGTGAGCTCCGATCGGAAGATTAGGGGTTAATAATTGAAGGTAGGTGTCGGCGATGTTAGGGAGGGCAGATTAGGGGTTAATACTATTTATGATAGGGTTAGTGAGGCGGATTAGGGGTTAATAACTTTATTATAGTAGCGCTCAGGTCCGCTCGGCAGATTAGGGGTTAATAAGTGTAGGCAGGTGTCGGCGACGTTGAGGGGGGCAGATTAGGGGTTAATAAATATAATATAGGGGTCGGCGATGTTAGGGCAGCAGATTAGGGGTACATAGGGATAACGTAGGTTGCGGCGGTTTACGGAGCGGCAGATTAGGGGTTAAAAAAAATATGCAGGGGTCAGCGATAGCGGGGGCGGCAGATTAGGGGTTAATAAGTGTAAGGGTAGGGGTGTTTAGACTAGGGGTACATGTTAGAGTGTTAGGTGCAGACGTAGGAAGTGTTTCCCCATAGGAAACAATGGGGCTGCGTTAGGAGCTGAACGCTGCTTTTTTGCAGGTGTTAGGTTTTTTTTCAGCTCAAACAGCCCCATTGTTTCCTATGGGGGAATCGTGCACGAGCACGTTTTTGAGGCCGGCCGCGTCCGCAAGCAACTCTGGTATCGAGAGTTGCATTTGCGGTAAAAATGCTCTACGCTCCTTTTTTGGAGCCTAACGCAGCATTTGTTTGAACTCTCGATACCAGAGTTAAATTAATGGTGCGGCCAGAAAAAAGCCCGCGGAGCGTTAACAGCCCTTTTACCGCCGAACTCCAAATCTAGGCCTAAGTATCTGTTTCAATGAAACCTAGTTCCACACCATCATCTACTAAGTCTCGTAACTTTTTGTTAAAGATATTAGTGGGGTCATTGGTTAGTGTTCTATAATTCAATGGGTTATTTAACTGCCTAAGAGCTTCATTAACAAAATCATCTCTATTCTGTACCACAACTGAGCCCCCCTTATCCGCGGCACGTATTACCAGATCTTTATTCTGTGCCTATTTCTTCAATGTTTCCTTTTCATTGTATGTAAGATTATATTTGGTATTAGTCTGAGTATAGTATAGATTAGTAAGATCTTCTTCTACTCTATTTTGGATTTTTTCTATTATATTCCCTCTACTCTGTAACGGGTAGAAGGTAGATGTTTTCTTAAATTTGGGGGTACATATAGCAGATTCAGAAATGGACCCTTCCCCGACACTTTCTTCTGCTAAAGTTTCCAATGAATTTAAGTCACACAGATGCTGGAAATCTATTTCACTTGTATCCCTGCCAGTCTCAAAGCTAGGCTGAACAACCATGCTCTCTTGTGGCTGGAATTCATTGGAAATATGTTTATTCACAGAAAAATGCTTCTTTAAAGTTAATTTTCTAATCAATTTGTTTACGTCCAATAATGTATTAAACAAATTGAATGCACTAGTGGGAACAAACCCCAAGCCTAATCCCAACAATTTTAATTCCACATCATTCAGGGTATAAGCAGACAGATTTATTACATTATTGATTGGAAATGTATTGTTGACATTTGCTATTGGTAGTGTGTTTGTCTCTGTTGTGTTCTGAGTGAATACCTCCCTCTTGTTGATCCTATGTTGTCTCGCCCCCCCCCCCCCCGTCTGATTTTGGCTGGGGGATGCAAAAAACCTGATTTATTTCTGATCTCTCAATGGTGTCTGGATTGCTAATTAGATTACCTCCACTAGGTATTTTGTCTGGTGCTGGGGTACTATACTTAGATTTTGAGCCCTTTTGGGTGTTTTTTAATATGGACACCGGCTGTTGTATATGTACTTTAGGAGTAACTACCTGTAGCTGTGTATTTTCTTTGGGTGTAGCTAAATGTTGACTGTAGTTTACTTGTCCCATCTGTTGTTGATTATAACGGTGGTTACTCATAACTTGGCTGTTCTGTACAATGTGCCCTGTGTCTTCTTCTCCCCCAGAAAAAGAACTGTTCCCTGTCCCTTCTGTTTCACTATCAGAGAATTGAATTCGCCTTCCACTTCTACCTCTCCCCCTGTTCCTACGACCTCTACCTCTGCCTCTATTGCCAAAGTTGTTCCTTAGATTAAAGTCTCGTCTAGTCTGAAACCTCTCTTTTCTATTCCAAATATATACCATGTTATTTGTATAATCTGACTGGTCTCTAACAAATTTGGAATGCTTCCTGTCTAGCAATACTTTTTTGGCTTCTGCCACAACATCTTGCAGGGTTTGGTCGAATACAGGGTAGCTTGTATGTTCACTTCTAATATTCATAATGAGTATTTACATTTTTAACACAGGATTCAAAACACAGTCCCCACACAGTACACACATTTGTAGAGGTTGTGGATACCTATCAAGGATAAGGTTGATAAGATAAATAATGAGTATTTACATTTTTACCACAGGATTCAAAACACAGTTCCCAGTACCCCAGTATATAGTGGTAACATGAAATAGAAGTTTCTATAATTGAATATGTGCTGAGAACAGTACAGGAAGATGTAAAAAAGCTACTATTAACTATACACAATAATAGGTTAATTCCCAATGTTACGAAGAATTGAAAGAAACAGTTTAAATGATTTGTTAACTTATAGAATGGGGATGTTGAATTATCGTTATATCCTTATTCTTTATTTTGTGTATTAATGGGTACTGTGGTATAACGTCTTTACTAAATTGTTGCACTCTGGAAAAGGGAACTCAAGGGTTAAACACTAGCAACTCATATAGTAGGTTTACAAGTGTTACTTGTTTATTAATCAAGTTGTAACCAATAGGATTTGTCTGCTGCTTTTAAATATGTTAATTTTACTATGTCAGACAGCAGCTTATGAGGACGGATCTTGGAGCTGAAACATGTAAGGTTGTTGTCAACAGACTTTCCTAAACTTTATTTCCATTGTTTGTGCCAAGCATTTGGAATATTTTTACCAATACTAAGGTGTAAAGAATAAAAGGTTACTTTTTAAACTACCTGCTGCCGGTGCTCCTGATTTCCACTTTGATTCTACATTGACTATTTACCCATTGTGAAGCACGGCTAGCACTGGAAATTTTATGCTGTGTTCAGGACTGTTTTAAATCCGGTATTTAGTTCCGGAACGAGCAGAGGCAGTGGTGAGCTGACGTCATTGGACGCATCAGAGGCGCAACCGCGCCCCCCTATCGCTATAGGCTGAGGAGGGTATGGCAGGCTGATTGGAGGATACAGAGGACGCTTAGAGACACAGGAAAGGTGTCGGAAGAGATCCAGGAGAGGATTGTAACAGCGCGAGACACTCAGCCTCTACCCTGGGACCGGCCGGCATATACGGGGGGCACGGTAAGAATACCTTTACTTGTCAATTTATGGGACTTGGTGCTATTGTAACGGGTACACGCTTCTAATGCTCACTACAGCGTGGGCTTCATGCCAGCTTTTATATGCTTTTCAAACATGCAGTATTGCCATGATCTTTATTTGCTGTGAAATTCTGTTGATCATTTGTATACCAATGATATAATCCGCAACAAATAAACAGCCTGTACTGGGTACTGTGAGTTAATAGCAAAATGTCCTTGGTGTTTATACATTACCACTCATGTGAGAAACATAAAGCACTGTTCAATGCTGGATTATAAACATATCGGTCAGATTGTAACTAGTATTGCGTTTAGCAATAATTAAAGATTATGTTTGGTCAGAAAAATTTGCACCACTTGTACAAGTTTTGCATTGCCAACGAAAATAAAAAAAACTCTCAGGTCGATGCTTGCTATTGTAACTAGTGTTGCATTTAGCAATCATTAACTGTTCAATGCTGGGTTATAAACATGGCGGTCAGATTGTAACTAGTGTTGCGTTTAGCAATCATTAAAGATTGTGTTTGATCAGAAAAATTTGCACCGCTTGTACATGTTTCGCCGGTTTTCGAAAAAGCCGGAGAAACTGGCGAAACATGTCAGGAGAAAGGGCATATGGGACCCTTCATTTTTAATAATCTTGAGTATAATTAGGACTGTAATATCATATCTAAGCTGTCATATATTGAATTCTCAGATTTCTTAGGCAACTCATATTGGGTATGACTCCGCACTAGCAGGCATCGACCAGAGGATTTTTCATTTTTGTTGGCAATGCAATACTTATACAAGCGGTGCAATTTTTTCTGATCAAATACAATCTTTAATGATTGCTAAACGCAACACTAGTTACAATCTGACTGCCATGTTTATAACCCAGCATCGAACAGTTAATGATTGCTAAACGCAACACTAGTTACAATAGCAGGCATTGACCAGAGTTTTTTTTATTTTGGTTGGCAATGCAATACTTATACAAGTGGTGCAAAATTTTTTGACCAAACATACGGCTAGATTACGAGTTTTTCGTTATGAGCTGTGCAGTGCTAAAGAGCAGTTTTGTCTCACCGCTCACTTACCTACAGCGCTGGTATTACGGGTTTTTACAAACCCGGCGTTAAAAGGCAAGAAGTGAGCATTGAGAAAAATTTAGCTCCTTACCGCACTTCAATACCAGCGCTGCTTAAGTCAGCGGTGAGCTGGTCGTACGTGCTCATGCACCTTTCCCCATAGGAATCAACGGGGAGAGTCGGCTGAGAAAAAGTCTAACACCTGCAAAAAAGCAGCGTAAAACTCAGTAACGCAGCCCCATTGATTCCTATGGGGAAATAACATTTATGTTTACACCTAACACCCTAACATGAACCGTAAAGTGAAGTGTACCCTGCGCAAGTGAGGATACCTCTAGCTCTCCTCAGTGGGTTCCCTCAAACATCAGTCTCAAACCAAATAAATAATAAGAAAGGAGCTAATGGAATATACAACTTAAACTCAAGAGAACTAATTACAAAAGAAGAATCCGTACTAGCGTATTTCCTAAAATCACAGATCGAACGTAATTATATACCTCCTGTATTCTCTGAGAACAGTGAATTCCAACATACAGACCTAAGACCAAAGTCTACCTTTTATCCGGTCGGAAGTAAAGGCTGCGCAATAAATTTGACCATAAAACCAGCCGACAAAGGAGGTGGCATCGTAGTGATGGATAGAGAAAATTATGAAGGAGAGTGCAATAGAATTTTAAGCGACACTCAGACATATCGAAGATTACTTAATGATCCGGTTGCAAAATTCACAAAAGAGTTGGAAAATTTGACTTCAAAAGCAAAAACACGAGGGATAATCAATCAAAAAGAATACAACTACATAATGGTGAAGCATCCAATTACCCCAGTATTTTACCAACTCCCGAAAATACACAAGTCTGTGATCAACCCACCAGGAAGACTCATTATATCGGGCATAGGATCAATATCAAGCAACCTTTCCGAATACGTGGATAGAAATCTCCAAAAACACGTCAACAGTCTACCATCTTATCTAAGAGATTCCACGCAGGTTCTATCAATCCTGGAGCAAATAAAATGGGAAGAAACATATATTATGGCAACTTGTGGCGTAGTGTCGCTTTACACAAGTATTCCCCACGAAGGAGGTATTGAAGCGGTGGACTTTTTTCTCAAAAAGATCCATCTGTTCCCGAAGCACAACGCACTTTTATACTGGACAGTATAGATTACATTCTGAATCATAATTATTTTAATAATGACAAGAAATTTTATCAACAGCTATGTGGGACGGCAATGGGGACCAGGTTCGCGCCAAGCTACGCAAATCTTTATATGGGCAAGTGGGAACAAATATTCTGGGATTCTTGCCCAGCTAGCGCGGACCTGGTCCTCTATGTGAGATACATTGACAACATTTTTCTTATCTGGAAAGGTACACTTGAAGATCTATAATACACAATAGAGGTTATGAACAAGAATAAGATGAATCTAAAATTCACTTATGAATACAGCAAGAAAGTCATCCATTTCTTAGACCTAAAGATAGAGATTGTAAATGGAAGTATAGAAACATCGACCTTCTTTAAGGAGGTAGACTGTAATAATTATATCCACAGTCTAAGTTGTCACCACACAATTTGGAAAGATAATATTCCAAAGGGGCAACTACTAAGGGTAAGGAAAAACTGCTCCAACCCCAAGAAGTGGGAAGAACAAGCAAGTGTTTTAAAACAAAGATTCCTAGACAGAGGATATGGAGAGGCACTATTGGATGAAAAAATCAAAGAAGTAAAAAACATTGATAGAAAAGATCTTATCAAATACAAAAATAAAGAGATGAGAACATTCACAAATGATATCAAAAGTGTTCCACTAATTACATAATACTGTGCTAATAAACAGATCATCGAAAAGATCTTTAAAAAACATTGGCCATTATTAAAAGATGACAACATTATTGGCGAAAGACTGATCCCCCAACCAAAGTTTATATATAGAAAAACTAATAATTTAAAGAACATGCTAGCTCCAAGTATCCCGAAACAAAAAAGCGGAATAATGGTGAACCAATGCAGCAAATCAATTAAAGGTTTTTTTCCCTGCCCAAACTGCAAGGCATGTAAGAATGGCTGGAAGACCAATACCTTTTCATCACACCACAATAAAGAAAAATTTATGATCAATAATTTGATTAGATGTTGTGATAAAGGTGTCATATACTTAATTGAATGCCCATGCAAGTTACAATACGTAGGACAGACTTCCAGACTACTCAGGGACAGAATGAGAGAGCATATACTGTGTATTGAAAGAAAAAACACAGATACCCCATTATATAGACATTTCACCACTAAACATGGGGGAAACCTTAAAGATTTTAAATATTGTAGGATACAAACAGTGAGTAAGAACTGGATAGGGGGAAATTATGAACAGAAACTACTCCTAAATGAGTCCAAATTGATCTTTGCTTTAGACTGTCTATATCCAAAATGATTAAACAATAAGGAAGATCTCTCTCATCTATTCCATCTAAACAAAAATTAAGAACCTATTGACCAAATGACCAGAATCATTAGCACTAGATTCAATAATGTGACCGATGAACCTTAATAACTCTCAATGATTTAAGTGACCTTAGATAGTACACTCCTATTTTTGAAAGACACTATATAATAACAAGTTTTTACGGAACACTTAGCAGTAGAATTGAGAGTCAGCCTATTTTATTATGATTTGAATACAATTATCAATATTTCTAAGGAGATTAATATTTTTTTTTTATTTTTTTTATTAATGAAATTTCAAAACAATACAGGTAAATGCACAAAATAACTTAAAACATGTTCGCGACTCTTTGAGCCACACAGAATATCTAAGCTTTAGGTCAAGCTATACATTGTGAAAAGTAATTTCCAGTACATAAACAAACGTTATTGAAAACCGAGGTGCATATGCTATAAAACACATATATAATTTTTTTTTTATTTTTTTTTTTATAAATATTTTTATTGAGGCAAACAGATCGATACAAAATTGTAAAATGAAGGATAACATCACAAGAGGAATAATACAGGTCTATAGACTCATACAATAATATATCATTAAGCAAGACGTTAGCCAGGGCATAATATTACCCTTCATCAGAGCCTCTTATTTTAATGATTTAACTCTCTAGCGTCTTCAATGTACCAGAGATCCGTTCATGGGATCTGTTAACTGCGGCCTATCTGAAGAAACATTTCAAGACTTTACAAAGAATCAGTGAGAGACTGACAAAAGGGTACAAATGTAGCACTCTAAGAACGTATCAATATAACAAAAAAGAAATGTGAGATTTAAAATATAACGTTTTCTAGATCATATTAAAAACAGGGGATTTACAAACATTTTAAAATCAAATTTGGGTCCACTACCGTGGAGCCAGATAGTGTCACTGCTGGCTTAGAGAGACAAACACCCTAGTTAGATTAATGTGGAGTCTCTTGGTGAAAAAATGACAAGGTTGTCCCTTTAAATGTTACTCATGTGGTAGTGATGATAGTACCTAATTAGGGTAGGTCTGAATAAGAGATATATATGAGGATATGAAGGAAGGTATTAGGTATAAAGTGTATCACTTGTAATGGGGGATATTTTTGGGTAAGCACTTGGGATATGCTGTTCATGTAAGTATAATAAATCTTCCACCCAAAGATATGTATTGTCCTCCACAGTAGTTTAGTTGGCTTGTTTTCAAGACTCTAGCCTTATAATACCTAGGTTGGTAAGTTATGATTTATATTATGATACCATGTTATGTCATTTACAATAAATTGGTACCTTTATATCTCCCATTTATAAGATAGATTGCCTCTAAAAATAAGTTAGTTCCTTAGGGTGTCCTTTATTGGTTTAGAATCCGTTTGGCCTATTGATTTTACAATAAATACACCCAAATGCCAAATGGCACCGTTTTTGTAGGTATATTTGAATATCTTAAACGACCATGGTAGTCAGAGAGTAAAGACACTGTTGAAAATGTGCTTAGTAACCATGTACTGCCGTGGAGTATGAAGAATAAATTCCTCTGTTATACTTTGGTGTTACCGTTATTGATATCTGGATTGGGAATAGCCCAATGCCGTTATAAATGAATTGTACTGCAATACCCACATTACTATAAGGAGTGAAAAGCCAAATAGACTCCTCACTTTTACCTATTAATACCGTGATTAATAATTACACTTAGGTTCCATGTAATATTGTTATAGGGAGTCAGTTAGTAGACTCCTATGTTTGGTTACCTTTTAATACCGTTTGTAAATATCACTGATAAATATCTAGGTTAGGATAAACCTGACCCTTGTGCAAATGTTACCTTGTAGGTACCTCTAGTAATAATATAGATTAGGGTAAGCCTAACCCTTATACCAATGTTACCTGGTAAATACCATTAGTAATTGAATAGATTAGGATAAGCCTAACCCAGTACCTATATTACCTATATGAGTAATCTAAAGTATAGTGGTCCAGCTAGCATGGCTAGATCAGCATATACTAAAGACCGCTGATGCGGCAACTTATTTTTGAGATCAAATTACGTTGTTATTTTAAATAAAGGTAGTGGATCAACAAATTAATTAAAATCAACAAACAGGGAAGAACGGGGGGACGCCACTGACACGTTTCGCCGTGGTGGCTGTATCAAAGGGCAGTCTCACTCTGTCTTCGTGAGATTTAAATACCCTTGAGTGTTGGCGGATTGGCTGTTGGAGGAGGCCTTGGTTATATCTGCCAATTTGATTGGTTGAAAGAATAGGTGTGTAGCGAAAATGCATTCTAATTGGTCCATTTGCCATAATCATTTATTTGTGTTTATATTAAAAATATGGTTATCTGCTTATGTTTTGCAATGTTGATTTACTGGCTGAATGGCCCTATTGTCCTAATATAAAGTAATACATGCTGTATCATTCATTTATTTGTATATTGTTGATCGGTTACGTCATTCGTCGTCATAGCCTCTCTATTATTGGGTGCCGGATCTGTCAGTCATGGTGACTCAATTGCGAGGAGAGAGGTGAGTAGTGATCGGCCTAAGGGAGCTGTCAATCTTACGCACATGTCGGGTTGTTCAGACCTACGTCATCTTCATTATGTAGCTCCGCTATCTAACTCTCATACTCAGCTATTGGGTTACGGACCTGTCCATCATTATGTCATTCGGGACCCGCTGTATATTCATATTTCTACATCTTATTTGGTAGCTATGATGAATGGATAACCGTAATTAATTTTGGATTTTGTACATTACATATAGATAGATTCTATACATCACATATAGATTTGAACATTCTACCTGAAACTAAATCACGATGTGAATAGTTTCTAATATCCGTCATCTGATCTTATTTTTATCATACTATAAATTTATTCATCATCTAAATATATTGAATCCCACCCTGTTTGATATTTGGGAACTATACCTGCTAACAATTGTTGTATTCTAATAACTAAAATGAAATTGGTAATGACGTAAAAATGAATAAAAATAAAATTAAAACCATTTGTGTATGTGATTTGATGTGTTCTTTGTGTTGATATCAGTGATTGGTTATGGTTATATGTGAGTGATAGTGAGTGAAGTGGTTGTGAATGAATGTTTAATAATGCAAGTAAGGGCTGCACTGAGTACAAAGTGTTTGGTTGTGGAAAAAGGTGAATGCTTTAATTAAGTGTGGTTGGGTGAAGTTAAAAAGAAAAAAACATTTGGAGTGACAGTGATGTGAGGTGTGAGATGTTGAAAATATTGAGAGAGTGTGTAACATCCATGTGTCGACTAAATAGTGGTCAATGGATGAAACATTTTTTAAATGAGATTACATGAGGTGCTAAATATATTGTGACCATGTATGTCACATAAGGTGCTAAATATATTGTGACCATGTGTGTGAATTAAATTATAGTCAGTGGGTAAAGCAATATTGAGTAACATTGCATAGAGTGCTGAAAACTTAATAATACTTAATATTTATTTGGATTGTAGAGATAAAATACACACATAGAATGTATGTGTATTGTAAGGGTGTATATGTGGTTCCATAATCTATCTTATAAATGGGAGATATAAAGGTACCAATTTATTGTAAATGACATAACATGGTATCATAATATAACTCATAGCTTACCAACCTAGGTATTATAAGGCTAGAGTCTTGAAAGCAAGCCAACTAAACTACTGTGGAGGACAATACATATCTTTGGATGGAAGATTTATTATACTTACATGAACAGCATATCCAAAGTGCTTACCCAAAAATATCCCCCATTACAAGTGATACACTTTATACCTAATACCTTCCTTCATATCCTCATATATATCTCTTATCCAGACCTACCCTAATTAGGTACTATCATCACTACCACATGAGTAACATTTAAAGGGACAACCTTGTCATTTTTTCACCAAGAGACTCCACATTAACCTAACTAGGGTGTTTGTCTCTCTAAGCCAGCAGTGACACTATCTGGCTCCACGGTAGTGGACCCAAATTTGATTTTAAAATGTTTGTAAATCCCCTGTTTTTAATATGATCTAGTAAAAGTTATATTTTAAATCTCACATTTCTTTTTTGTTATATTGATACGTTCTTAGAGTGCTACATTTGTACCCTTTTGTCAGTCTCTCACTGATTCTTTGTAAAGTTTGCCAGTAGGTACAAGCACCAATCCCTATCAGACTAATAATACTGGAGTATACTGATACCAAGTGTGCTCATTACTTCATGAATTCGTAGGGGAACGTCCAATACATACTAAAAAATTGAGTAGTGCCATTGTCTCCTTTCTCTTTATACGTATTCAATATTTAGTTTATACTAGATTTCTTCAATAGAGCACACTCTTCTTTCCTTGATTCTATCTCAAAGAAAGTAACAATTTTCTAATACTTACCATGACCTCATTAGATCAGGATTTGGCTGCTAGACAGCAAAAGAGAATGAAATATTTAAATGCAGTATTCAATACACCAACGGGAATCTGTAATGACACACCAGATATGAACAGCATATTAAGGGAATTACACAAATCACTATACAAACAATCGAAAGTATGGTGGAATCATCATTTTTTTTAACGTTATATTACCAATAACTTAATTCCACGGGGACTACGTGTCCAGCAATTTCCGTCTTTCCAATTCAAAGATAAAAATTTAACCACTGAATGGGAAGAAGCACTAACAGAGTGCTCACAAAAACTGATGTCCATTCTAGTCAAATACGACAAATCTGAGGAAGCAAGGTTCCAAATAGAGATTGATGAGTATAAATCTAAATTAACAGAATTTGAACACCTGGAAGATTTCCAGAAATTATACCAACAATACCAAAAATAACTCGATAAATTGGAGGAGGAGATAACTAAAACTAAAGGTCAAAAACTATACAGAGATAAAACTGACTTTGCAAATCAAAAGGTATACAGATGGAGACAAAAAGGTTTTTTTAAGAACAACAAAACATCCAGTAACATTATACAAACTGATATATCTGATACAGATGGAGAGGAATCTGAAGCACCAAACTCTGATAGCTCGAATAATACAGCCCCAACCCCAAGTACAAGAATTCCACCACGCACTCAGTCGAGTTTTTTAGGTCTCAGTTCAGGATCAGAAACAGACACACCAGAAGAGGGAGAGGTAAAAACAAGGGCAAAACGGAAACCCCAAGAACACAACCGAAGGGAAACCAGGGGTGCCAAACAGAGGAAGAGAACAGTGAGCCCATTCTCCCATATCAGACTGAACAATTAAATATAATCAATCTCTCTTACCATATTCTATCAGAACATCACTCTTCTGTATTAGTCAAGGGATTATCGTTCTGTCCCAATAACAAACTAGACAAATTTCTACTAACAAAAGATATTAATTTATTTGTCAGAAAATTGATGCTCAAAAAGATTCATAGCATGAAAAATAATACTGATAATACAGAATGGTCTAGAGAAGAATTACAAAGTCTACAAGACTTGGAAGAACTTTTAAAAGAAAGTGATGACTTGGAAACTAATCAAAAGTGGCGTGATCTAATTAAAAACAAATCACAATACATACCAAACATTTCTCAATTTCACAATATACAAACTTTCAACCAAATAGTGTGTAATGAGATTAATTCACTCACTGTTAAAAACATAGGTACTAATATTTCATTACAAGAACAACAAGCACTTAGAGAAATTGAAGGTTGGGATGATGTACTGATCAAAGGATCTGACAAAGGCAGAAACATTGTTATTTGGCTTGTTGAACAATATCTATGTGAGGCAAATAAACAACTGAATGATGTTAACTGCTATAAAAAACTAATATTCAATCCATCAGCAACATACAAAAGACAGTATGATACTATGATCGAAATAGCTAAGGAGAATCATACCATTAGTAACAAAGAATTTAAATTTCTACAAGTCAAAAATCCAAGAATCTCAACACTATATCTAATCCCTAAAATACACAAAAATATAACAAATCCGCCAGGCCGACCCATTGTGTCAGGCAATGGATGTCTAACTGAAAAAGCCAGTATATATGTGGACAAAAGACTGAGATGTTTTGTAGAAGAATTACCCTCATATGTCAGAGACACAACAGAGGTACTTCAGCGATTAGAAGGGATTCAAGTAGCCAGAGAAACATGACTAATCACCGCAGATGTTGAGCCTCTGTACACGAGCATTCAGCATGACTTGGGTATAAAAGCAGTAAAGCATTTCCTTGATCTAGACTCCACTGAGTCTCACGAACACAATATCTTCATTTTCGAATTAGTCAAATTCATATTAAATCATAATTTTTTTGTATTCAACGATCGCTATTATTTACAAATACGCGGAACCACCATGGGCACAGCATGTGCACCCACATATGCTAATTTATTTTTAGGATGGTGGGAGAAGGAGACAGTTTTTTCAAATGCTATCATCTGGGAAGGGTCCAAACCAGATTTGGATGAGTTTCTGATCATACTCAATAATAATAACATCAACGTCAAGTTAACATATGAATGCAGTCAAGTGGAGGTAAATTTTCTGGATTTAAAAATAACCAAAGATGAGAATGGCAACCTAACAACTTATCTCTTTCGTAAACAAACTGCTACAAATTCTATTTTACACCACAGCAGTGCTCATACTAAAAGTACCCTCAGATCTCTACCAACAGGTGAATTTTTAAGAACACGTAGAAATTGTTCCTCAGACTCAATATTCAAAATAAGAGCAAAAGAATTGGAAACCAGATTGAAAGCAAGAGGGTACAGTAACAGAAGCCTGAAAAAAGCTAAATATAGAGCTTTACATACTCCTAGACAAGATCTCCTATTTCCTAAACCTAAGAGAATGGATAACAAAACAAGGTTAATAACTACATTCAACTCACAAATCAAGGACGTAACACACATTATACAAAAATCTTGGTATATTCTTCAAAATGATCCAGATTTGAGTGAAAGTCTTGGAGATAGAATATCTATCTGTTATAGGAGGTCTAGGAATCTAAAGGACAGACTAGTCCAAAGTCACTTTGTAAGAAAGAAGGCTAAAATTACTTATCCTGGCAACTATCCATGCCGAAACTGCACGCATTGTCCAAATACCTTTCAGATTAAACAAATCAAAGACAGATTCGGAAAAATACACTACATCAGAAAACATATTACATGTACCACTGCGAGTGTAGTATATGTATTACAATGTAGTTGTAAATTAAACTATGTAGGGATGACCTCACGCCTGCTCAAAAAGAGGGTGGGTGAACATATGTGTAATATAAGAAATGCTGAATCAGACCTGAAAAAAGGCAAAAAAATCACACAGATAGCCAAACATTTCCTTCATAAACATGATTCGAATACAGAATTTCTATCTTTCTTCGGCCTAGAAAAAATATCATTAGGCATTAGAGGTGGAGACTTAGAAGATGCATTACTACAGGCAGAATGCAAATGGATTTATTTGCTTAATTCTGTTAATCCATATGGTCTTAATGAGAATAATAATTATTATGTATTTTTGCCTAAATAAGAGACATGCATAGAACTATATAATGTCATCCTTAGTTAACATCTCATTGGATTAAACTATAATACTGTACATATGAATGTACCATACCTAACAGATTGAACCATCTCAGTACGCCAATTATAGTCATTAAAGATTTCATCTAATGTTGATTTTATGGTTTCATATGGGAATATTACCATATGGAACCACATATACACCCTTACAATACACATTAATTCTATGTGTGTATTTTATCTCTACAATCCAAATAAATATTAAGTATTATTAAGTTTTCAGCACTCTATGCAATGTTATTCAATATTGCTTTACCCACTGACCATAATTTAATTCACACACATGGTCACAATATATTTAGCACCTTATGTGACATACATGGTCACAATATATTTAGCACCTCATGTTATCTCATTTAAAAAATGTTTCATCCATTGACCACTATTTAGTCGACACATGGATGTTACACACTCTCTCAATATTTTCAACATCTCACACCTCACATCACTGTCACTCCAAATGTTTTTTTCTTTTTAACTTCACCCAACCACACTTAATTAAAGCATTCACCTTTTTCCACAACCTAACACTTTGTACTCAGTGCAGCCCTTACTTGCATTATTAAACATTCATTCACAACCACTTCACTCACTATCACTCACATATAACCATAACCAAGCAGCCAAATCCTGATCTAATGAGGTCATGGTAAGTATTAGAAAATTGTTACTTTCTTTGAGATAGAATCAAGGAAAGAAGAGTGTGCTCTATTGAAGAAATCTAGTATAAACTAAATATTGAATACGTATAAAGAGAAAGGAGACAATGGCACTACTCAATTTTTTAGTATGTATTGGACGTTCCCCTACGAATTCATGAAGTAATGAGCACACTTGGTATCAGTATACTCCAGTATTATTAGTCTGATAGGGATTGGTGCTTGTACCTACTGGCAAACTTTACAAAGAATCAGTGAGAGACTGACAAAAGGGTACAAATGTAGCACTCTAAGAACGTATCAATATAACAAAAAAGAAATGTGAGATTTAAAATATAACTTTTACTAGATCATATTAAAAACAGGGGATTTACAAACATTTTAAAATCAAATTTGGGTCCACTACCGTGGAGCCAGATAGTGTCACTGCTGGCTTAGAGAGACAAACACCCTAGTTAGGTTAATGTGGAGTCTCTTGGTGAAAAAATGACAAGGTTGTCCCTTTAAATGTTACTCATGTGGTAGTGATGATAGTACCTAATTAGGGTAGGTCTGAATAAGATATATATATGAGGATATGAAGGAAGGTATTAGGTATAAAGTGTATCACTTGTAATGGGAGATATTTTTGGGTAAGCACTTGGGATATGCTGTTCATGTAAGTATAATAAATCTTCCATCCATAGATATGTATTGTCCTCCACAGTAGTTTAGTTGGCTTGTTTTCAAGACTCTAGCCTTATAATACCTAGGTTGGTAAGCTATGAGTTATATTATGATACCATGTTATGTCATTTACAATAAATTGGTACCTTTATATCTCCCATTTATAAGATAGATTATGGAACCACATATACACCCTTACAATACACATACATTCTATGTGTGTATTTTATCTCTACAATCCAAATAAATATTAAGTATTATTAAGTTTTCAGCACTCTATGCAATGTTACTCAATATTGCTTTACCCACTGACTATAATTTAATTCACACACATGGTCACAATATATTTAGCACCTTATGTGACATACATGGTCACAATATATTTAGCACCTCATGTAATCTCATTTAAAAAATGTTTCATCCATTGACCACTATTTAGTCGACACATGGATGTTACACACTCTCTCAATATTTTCAACATCTCACACCTCACATCACTGTCACTCCAAATGTTTTTTTCTTTTTAACTTCACCCAACCACACTTAATTAAAGCATTCACCTTTTTCCACAACCTAACACTTTGTACTCAGTGCAGCCCTTACTTGCATTATTAAACATTCATTCACAACCACTTCACTCACTATCACTCACATATAACCATAACCAATCACTGATATCAACACAAAGAACACATCAAATCACATACACAAATGGTTTTAATTTTATTTTTATTCATTTTTACGTCATTACCAAATTAATTTTAGTAATTAGAATACAACAATTGTTAGCAGGTATAGTTCCCAAATATCAAACAGGGTGGGATTCAATAGAATTAGATGATGAATAAATTTATAGTATGATAAAAATAAGATCAGATGACGGATATTAGAAACTATTCACATCGTGATTTAGTTTCAGGTAGAATGTTCAAATCTATATGTGATGTATAGAATCTATCTATATGTAATGTACAAAATCCAAAATTAATTACGGTTATCCATTCATCATAGCTACCAAATAAGATGTAGAAATATGAATATACAGCGGGTCCCGAATGACATAATGATGGACAGGTCCGTAACCCAATAGCTGAATATGAGAGTTAGATAGCGGAGCTACATAATGAAGATGACGTAGGTCTGAACAACCCGACATGTGCGTAAGATTGACAGCTCCCTTAGGCCAATCACTACTCACCTCTCTCCTCGCAATTGAGTCACCATGACTGACAGATCCGGCACCCAATAATAGAGAGGCTATGACGACGAATGATGTAACCGATCAACAATACAGGGAGTGCAGAATTATTAGGCAAATGAGTATTTTGACCACATCATCCTCTTTATGCATGTTGTCTTACTCCAAGCTGTATAGGCTCGAAAGCCTACTACCAATTAAGCATATTAGGTGATGTGCATCTCTGTAATGAGAAGGGGTGTGGTCTAATGACATCAACACCCTATATCAGGTGTGCATAATTATTAGGCAACTTCCTTTCCTTTGGCAAAATGGGTCAAAAGAAGGACATGGCCAAGGTAAGAAAGGCTGAAAGACGACCACCACTGAACAAGACACACAAGCTGAAACGTCAAGACTAGGCCAAGAAATATCTCAAGACTGATTTTTCTAAGGTTTTATGGACTGATGAAATGAGAGTGAGTCTTGATGGGCCAGATGGATGGGCCCGTGGCTGGATTGGTAAAGGGCAGAGAGCTCCAGTCCGACTCAGATGCCAGCAAGGTGGAGGTGGAGTACTGGTTTGGGCTGGTATCATCAAAGATGAGCTTGTGGGGCCTTTTCGGGTTGAGGATGGAGTCAAGCTCAACTCCCAGTCCTACTGCCAGTTTCTGGAAAACACCTTCTTCAAGCAGTGGTACAGGAAGAAGTCTGCATCCTTCAAGAAAAACATGATTTTCATGCAGGACAATGCTCCATCACACGCGTCCAAGTACTCCACAGCATGGCTGGCAAGAAAGGGTATAAAAGAAGAAAATCTAATGACATGGCTTCCTTGTTCACCTGATCTAAACCCCATTGAGAACCTGTGGTCCATCATCAAATGTGAGATTTACAAGGAGGGAAAACAGTACACCTCTCTGAACAGTGTCTGGGAGGCTGTGGTTGCTGCTGCACGCAATGTTGATGGTAAACAGATCAAAACACTGACAGAATCCATGGATGGCAGGCTTTTGAGTGTCCTTGCAAAGAAAGGTGGCTATATTGGTCACTGATTTGTTTTTGTTTTGTTTTTGAATGTCAGAAATGTATATTTGTGAATGTTGAGATGTTATATTGGTTTCATTGGTAAAAATAAATAATTGAAATGGGTATATATTTGTTTTTTGTTAAGTTGCCTAATAATTATGCACAGTAATAGTCACCTGCACACACAGATATCCCCCTAAAATAGCTAAAACTAAAAACAAACTAAAAACTACTTCCAAAAATATTCAGCTTTGATATTAATGAGTTTTTTGGGTTCATTGAGAACATAGTTGTTGTTCAATAATAAAATTAATCCTCAAAAATACAACTTGCCTAATAATTCTGCACTCCCTGTATACAAATAAATGAATGATACAGCATGTATTACTTTATATTAGGACAATAGGGCCATTCAGCCAGTAAATCAACATTGCAAAACATAAGCAGATAACCATATTTTTAATATAAACACAAATAAATGATTACGGCAAATAGACCAATTAGAATGCATTTTTGCTACACACCTATTCTTTCAAACAATCAAATTGGCAGATATAACCAAGGCCTCCTCCAACAGCCAATCCGCCAACACTCAAGGGTATTTAAATCTCACGAAGACAGAGTGAGACTGCCCTTTGATACAGCCACCACGGCGAAACGCATCAGTGGCGTCCCCCCGTTCTTCCCTGTTTGTTGATTTTAATTAATTTGTTGATCCACTACCTTTATTTAAAATGACAACGTAATTTGATCTCAAAAATAAGTTGCCGCATCAGCGGTCTTTAGTATATGCTGATCTAGCCATGCTAGCTGGACCACTATACTTTAGATTACTCATATAGGTAATATAGGTACTGGGTTAGGCTTATCCTAATCTATTCAATTACTAATGGTATTTACCAGGTAACATTGGTATAAGGGTTAGGCTTACCCTAATCTATATTATTACTAGAGGTACCTACAAGGTAACATTTGCACAAGGGTCAGGTTTATCCTAACCTAGATATTTATCAGTGATATTTACAAACGGTATTAAAAGGTAACCAAACATAGGAGTCTACTAACTGACTCCCTATAACAATATTACATGGAACCTAAGTGTAATTATTAATCACGGTATTAATAGGTAAAAGTGAGGAGTCTATTTGGCTTTTCACTCCTTATAGTAATGTGGGTATTGCAGTACAATTCATTTATAACGGCATTGGGCTATTCCCAATCCAGATATCAATAACGGTAACACCAAGGTATAACAGAGGAATTTATTCTTCATACTCCACGGCAGTACATGGTTACTAAGCACATTTTCAACAGTGTCTTTACTCTCTGACTACCATGGTCGTTTAAGATATTCAAATATACCTACAAAAACGGTGCCATTTGGCATTTGGGTGTATTTATTGTAAAATCAATAGGCCAAACAGATTCTAAACCAATAAAGAACACCCTAAGGAACTAACTTATTTTTAGAGGCAATCTATCTTATAAATGGGAGATATAAAGGTACCAATTTATTGTAAATGACATAACATGGTATCATAATATAACTCATAGCTTACTAACCTAGGTATTATAAGGCTAGAGTCTTGAAAACAAGCCAACTAAACTACTGTGGAGGACAATACATATCTTTGGGTGGAAGATTTATTATACTTACATGAACAGCATATCCCAAGTGCTTACCCAAAAATATCCCCCATTACAAGTGATACACTTTATACCTAATACCTTCATTCATATCCTCATATATATCTCTTATTCAGACCTACCCTAATTAGGTACTATCATCACTACCACATGAGTAACATTTAAAGGGACAACCTTGCCATTTTTTCACCAAGACACTCCACATTAACCTAACTAGGGTGTTTGTCTCTCTAAGCCAGCAGTGACACTATCTGGCTCCACGGTAGTGGACCCAAATTTGATTTTAAAATGTTTGTAAATCCGCTGTTTTTAATATGATCTAGTAAAAGTTATACAGGGAGTGCAGAATTATTAGGCAAGTTGTATTTTTGAGGATTAATTTTATTATTGAACAACCATGTTCTCAATGAACCCAAAAAACTCATTAATATCAAAGCTGAATATTTTTGGAAGTAGTTTTTAGTTTGTTTTTAGTTTTAGCTATTTTAGGGGGATATCTGTGTGTGCAGGTAACTATTACTGTGCATAATTATTAGGCAACTTATCAAAAAACAAATATATACCCATTTCAATTATTTATTTTTACCAGTGAAACCAATATAACATCTCAACATTCACAAATATACATTTCTGACATTCAAAAACAAAACAAAAACAAATCAGTGACCAATATAGCCACCTTTCTTTGCAAGGACACTCAAAAGCCTGCCATCCATGGATTCTGTCAGTGTTTTGATCTGTTGACCATCAACATTGCGTGCAGCAGCAACCACAGCCTCCCAGACACTGTTCAGAGAGGTGTACTGTTTTCCCTCCTTGTAAATCTCACATTTGATGATGGACCACAGGTTCTCAATGGGGTTTAGATCAGGTGAACAAGGAGGCCATGTCATTAGATTTTCTTCTTTATACCCTTTCTTGCCAGCCATGCTGTGGAGTACTTGGACGCGTGTGATGGAGCATTGTCCTGCATGAAAATCATGTTTTTCTTGAAGGATGCAGACTTCTTCCTGTACCACTGCTTGAAGAAGGTGTCTTCCAGAAACTGGCAGTAGGACTGGGGGTTGAGCTTGACTCCATCCTCAACCCGAAAAGTCCCCACAAGCTCATCTTTGATGATACCAGCCCAAACCAGTACTCCACCTCCACCTTGCTGGCGTCTGAGTCGGACTGGAGCTCTCTGCCCTTTACCAATCCAGCCATGGGCCCATCCATCTGGCCCATCAAGACTCACTCTCATTTCATCAGTCCATAAAACCTTAGAAAAATCAGTCTTGAGATATTTCTTGGCCCAGTCTTGACGTTTCAGCTTGTGTGTCTTGTTCAGTGGTGGTCGTCTTTCAGCCTTTCTTACCTTGGCCATGTCTCTGAGTATTGCACACCTTGTGCTTTTGGGCACTCCAGTGATGTTGCAGCTCTGAAATATGGCCAAACTGGTGGCAAGTGGCATCTTGGCAGCTGCACGCTTGACTTTTCTCAGTTCATGGGCAGTTATTTTGCGCCTTGGTTTTTCCACACGCTTCTTGCGACCCTGTTGACTATTTTGAATGAAACGCTTGATTGTTCGATGATCACGCTTCAGAAGCTTTGCAATTTTAAGAGTGCTGCATCCCTCTGCAAGATATCTCACTATTTTTTACTTTTCTGAGCCTGTCAAGTCCTTCTTTTGACCCATTTTGCCAAAGGAAAGGAAGTTGCCTAATAATTATGCACACCTGATATAGGGTGTTGATGTCATTAGACCACACCCCTTCTCATTACAGAGATGCACATCACCTAATATGCTTAATTGGTAGTAGGCTTTCGAGCCTATACAGCTTGGAGTAAGACAACATGCATAAAGAGGATGATGTGGTCAAAATACTCATTTGCCTAATAATTCTGCACTCCCTGTATTTTAAATCTCACATTTCTTTTTTGTTATATTGATACGTTCTTAGAGTGCTACATTTGTACCCTTTTGTCAGTCTCTCACTGATTCTTTGTAAAGTTTGCCAGTAGGTACAAGCACCAATCCCTATCAGACTAATAATACTGGAGTATACTGATACCAAGTGTGCTCATTACTTCATGAATTCGTAGGGGAACGTCCAATACATACTAAAAAATTGAGTAGTGCCATTGTCTCCTTTCTCTTTATACGTATTCAATATTTAGTTTATACTAGATTTCTTCAATAGAGCACACTCTTCTTTCCTTGATTCTATCTCAAAGAAAGTAACAATTTTGTAATACTTACCATGACCTCATTAGATCAGGATTTGGCTGCTTGGTTATGGTTATATGTGAGTGATAGTGAGTGAAGTGGTTGTGAATGAATGTT
This sequence comes from Bombina bombina, assembly GCF_027579735.1. Taxonomy (NCBI): domain Eukaryota; kingdom Metazoa; phylum Chordata; class Amphibia; order Anura; family Bombinatoridae; genus Bombina; species Bombina bombina. The sequence goes on from NC_069499.1 coordinate 272,698,047, forward strand.
TAATAATGCAAGTAAGGGCTGCACTGAGTACAAAGTGTTAGGTTGTGGAAAAAGGTGAATGCTTTAATTAAGTGTGGTTGGGTGAAGTTAAAAAGAAAAAAACATTTGGAGTGACAGTGATGTGAGGTGTGAGATGTTGAAAATATTGAGAGAGTGTGTAACATCCATGTGTCGACTAAATAGTGGTCAATGGATGAAACATTTTTTAAATGAGATAACATGAGGTGCTAAATATATTGTGACCATGTATGTCACATAAGGTGCTAAATATATTGTGACCATGTGTGTGAATTAAATTATGGTCAGTGGGTAAAGCAATATTGAATAACATTGCATAGAGTGCTGAAAACTTAATAATACTTAATATTTATTTGGATTGTAGAGATAAAATACACACATAGAATTAATGTGTATTGTAAGGGTGTATATGTGGTTCCATATGGTAATATTCCCATATGAAACCATAAAATCAACATTAGATGAAATCTTTAATGACTATAATTGGCGTACTGAGATGGTTCAATCTGTTAGGTATGGTACATTCATATGTACAGTATTATAGTTTAATCCAATGAGATGTTAACTAAGGATGACATTATATAGTTCTATGCATGTCTCTTATTTAGGCAAAAATACATAATAATTATTATTCTCATTAAGACCATATGGATTAACAGAATTAAGCAAATAAATCCATTTGCATTCTGCCTGTAGTAATGCATCTTCTAAGTCTCCACCTCTAATGCCTAATGATATTTTTTCTTTTTCTTCTTTGTAAAGTTTGCCAGTAGGTACAAGCACCAACCCCTATCAGACTAATAATACTGGAGTATACTGATACCAAGTGTACTCATTACTTCATGAATTTGTAGGGGAACGTCCAATACATACTAAAAAATTGAGTAGTGCCATTGTCTCCTTTCTCTTTATACATTTCAAGACTTCAAAGAATCCTCATCAGTAGTTAGGAAAATTGAGAGGAGTGCAAGCTTAATCTAGTCTTGGTTGAACTGCATGTGAACATTGTAAACTTTTCTGCAGACACAACAAACAAGGTAGGACATTTTGAAATATATACATGAACTAATATGTATGCAAAAATTACAGGGATGGACAAATTGCAGGCTTTAGAACAACATGACAACATTAGATATATAAACAATCACCACTGTGTGAGAAAAACAAAATTGCAAGAGTTATTCCCCACATAAATCTGGAGCACAACATGTATAGAAGTACACCTGTTCAGATTATTAGGATTAACTCAGGCTCAGGGTTATAAAAAAAAAGGTAGGACACAGGCCCAAGGATTAATAAATCAGCTTGGCATAGAAGGTAATCAGGATCATATGACTCAGGAATCAGAGGACATTTAAGTAAATACATCAATCTGGATGGTAATCACTATAAGAGTTGCTATAGCTAGCGTTCAATAATTTAATCTAAGATTGAAAATCTGGTCAGCCTGGCAAAATCTTACAGCTAAGGAGTAAGTATGGCTCACACAGCATTTATTTCCAGTTAGTTACCACCTTAGTCACCTATACCATCCAGACCCTTCAAAAGGATCCATCTCCCAGAAGTGCATGTGACGCCAATATATTGACACCACCTGTAATCCCTGAACCCCAATCATCATAGCACAGATTCTAACACCTACATAAGAAATATGGTAAGCTAACAGTTATATCCAACCTATAGGGGTAAACAAGTTGCAGATAGGAAGACACATAAAAACAGTCATGTTGAACCATCCAGTGTTAAGATCCGAGGAGCCAAATTTACACTCACATGGTTACAAACTAAGTCAAAGGCTCCACGAACAGGGCAGAGACTACGGAACTCTGCCAAAGATAATATGGAGGATAAGCTCATTATCCCTTACCACACCATGAAGGGGGGGTGTGTGTGAGGGGAGGGGGGAAGAGAGGGGGAAGGGAAGGAGAGGGGGATAGATGGGGGGACAAAGGGGGGGGTGGAGGGGAGGGAGAAAGGGGGGAGGGAGAAGGGGGAGGGGTGGAGGGGGAAAGGGGGTGAGGAGGAGGGGGGGAGAAGGAGGGGGGGAGAAAGGGGGGAGAAAGGGGGGGAGGAAAAAGGGGGGGAGAAAAAAAGGGGGGGGGGAGAAAAAAAGGGGGGAAAGGGGGGGGGGGGAAGGGGGGGCAGAGAAAAGGGGGGGCGAAAGCCAGAATCTCTCCAAATACACACAGTAAAAACTCCCAGGAAGTTGGGCTTACTATCTATCTATTAATACAGTATAATTGATTGATTTAACTCACGGTCAGGATATAGATGGGTCGCCATACAGTTAGAAATTGCCAAAGCCAAAAAGCTAATTCTGATACACTTTCATGCACGAGGAAACGTAAATCAAATTACCATTGCTTCATCAAAGACACCACCCCCCACTGGAAAGAGATAAGGTAGCATTGTATTAGCTGAATTAAACATAAGCCTCTCAACCCAGAATCACACAGTAAAAAAATGTATGTGGACCTCAGTAGCTGTATGGAGAAAGCAGTCAATATATGAGAAGTAAATAGCCCTCTGCAACAAATACACAGTAATAGTCATATTTCTTATCGACTAAGGAATTACACTGTTATCACTAAGTCTCCATCAGTTCTACTCTTAATGTAAACAACAGGAGGAGTCAAGTACTCAATCTGCACATTATCCGGTTATATTCTTCATGAATGCAGAATCAGCAATGTCAATCATAGCATAGTTAGTGAATGAGTCCGAATACCGAACTTAAAGAGGAGCGTAAAAGGTATGTAAAACCCTACTACAACCCAGAACAGTTGGCATCCACTGCTACTGCATGATTGTCACCCAACTCCGGTTTTTATGCTGGCATAGCTAGGCGATCTAGGGTCCTGTGGGAACAGGACAAACAAATATATAGCGGAGCAACTGCATTTCAGATCCAGACAGTGGAAACGGGGAGCCCGCAGGGCAGGGCATCCCTCCCCCGGGGTAAGAACCTCCAGTATAACGCTCTCCACAGCTGTTCCCTCCTGAAGGCACATGTAGGTTTTACTTAAGTCGCGGGCAACAGTCGCACCTTCCAGGACAGAGGAGCATGATGAATGATCGCTGTTCACACGGGCTGGAGCAGTTTTTAAAGGGTAGATTGTCCCCAGTAGGAGGTATCGGGTAGAAGACCCCTGGTGAACAGACATGTGCATGTCCAGGGCCGTGTTAATTCCTGCACAACAGTCGGTGTTACCTTCTGCCTCAGCTCGGCGTGCAACTCTAGAAATAAGATGATCCAGTCTGTCTTTGATGTAGCATCCATACTGTTTAAAAAGGGCTAGGATAGCCATGTGGGAATCCTCCATGTTTAAACCTCCTCGTGACTAGGCTGTAATGGTACTCTCCGTCAGTGGGGTAAGAATAATTTCCCGGATCTTCTCCAAAGCTTTCGAGCAGGCTCTTAGACAGGGATTTAACGTACACCTGTCCCTTATTATGAGCTTACAGACGAAAAAGAACCCCCAAAATCTCTATCAAAGCCGGGAGCTACTGCATTATGCGTCTAGTTGCTTTGGCGGTTAGCTCCGCCCCCCCCACATATATAATTTTTGTTAGAGAATTTCACATGAGTCCAGATTAGAGCCTTGAACTATATTTGAAATAAAGTTATTTCGGGGATAGGATTATGGGGTATGGATAGGAAGGGGAGGTAAAACAAGGGAAGTTGGAGGGGGGGGGGGGGAAAGGGAGAAACACAAAAATCTGTATTGCCCATGCATATAATGTCAAATCTTGAAATATAAAACCAAATAGAATAGTTAAAATAACACAGGTAACATAGATTTGCCGATAACATAGATTTGCCGAGCCGCTGCCACCATTATTTATTATTGCATACCTATTGAGGTAGTAAGCCTATGTGTCCTTGTATCATAAAAGGTGTATATAGGATAAACATAAGGGGTCCCAACTTAAGAGGAATCTGGGGTTACATGGCATGTGATGATTTATACTTGTATTTCTCCCATAGGAACATGATGTCCAAGAAAGATTCCATCTTACCAAGGGTAAAATAATAGTGTCTCTGCATAGTCAGAATTATATCTACCTGATGGAACCAGTTTTTAAAATTGGGTACTTGCGGGCTTTTCTATAATTTGGGGATTAGTTTTTTTGCTGCATTGATCATGATTTAAGTAATCCTACGTCTAACTTTACATTTAATGTCTAAAACATTGTTGAGGAGATTAATATTTTTAATGGAGATTTTAAGTTAAACAATTTTGAAATTTCCTATAATGTTTTTTAAATATATATCTTTTACATAAATTTAAGAATATATTTTATATTCTGTATTTTTAAACCTAAGTGCCTTCCTATTTATTGAATACAGTCACCCTACCTTATTATGAATTTTACTCTATTTTTATATTTTACACATTAATATTTTTAAGGAGATCTAAAAGTATACATTCTGTAATCTCCTATAATGTTTATATATATATCTCTTCCACATATATATAAGAATACAATTTGTATTTTAAGACTGAATGCCCTCCTATCAATTGTATCTAAGATTGAATGCCCTCCTATCAATTGAATGTAGTGTCCATTCATCAATGTATAACATTTCATTTTGATTCTAACATCAGATGTCAAGTACATCTAATACCACTATGTAATAATACCTTAATTTCATGATATGACCTCTATCTTTTATCCAAGACATCAATCTACCCAGTATCTTTATGAAAAAACCACCGTATCACACAAGATTTTTTATATAATTTTATTGTACTTTTCATGTTACATTTTTAACACACTACCATTATAATAGTTGGTAAATAGGGATCACATTCTTAATCTCTGATAAAGCAGTGGATAGCAGTATAACCATGAACTATCCGGCGATACAAAAACCGGAAGTACTTACTACAGAAACCGGAACCGGAAACAACAAACCGGAACTGAGTTAGATTTCGCAAAACCGGAAGTACAATTCCGGTACTATACTAGAATTAAAAAAGGTTGGTTAAATACTTTGTTTTGAGACCAGATCTAACACTTGGTCAGAGATGTAATTCAATAGAATTCCACCAGCAATATACATAAGATTGTTATACAATATACATACTATCATAATACATAGCTGTTATGATAATGTATGCAAAACCGGAAGTGGGTTAGACATTGTGAACCAGGAAGTACCATTACAGTACCATATTTTATTTATAAAAGGTAGGCTATAAGTTTGCTAGACATTATTATTTCAAATTGTGATATCGTGAAATGTAATTAGGAATTTATTGAAGCATAGTAAATAGATGTTTATACATATATTATTCTGTCACAATATTTTTGCCATAAGATTTGCCACTAACCACAATGTAACTCACAGGAAGTGGGTGTGGATTAATTTTTGGCGCCCAAACATTCATGATTCATTGGCTTACTAGCCCTATATATTTTGATCTGCTTACTTGATTATCTAGTCTTGATAAAGGCCTAGTTTTAGGCCGAAATGCGTCGACAGAATCAAAGTAAGTAAATTACCTATATTTAAACGTAACAGTTGATATACTCTGCAATTTTGTCCTTTCTCTTTTTTTCACAGGTTTTTTATTTCAATTCTATTTTTATACTATTGTACTCTCAGCCATTAACTGATAACATATGGTCATCTAAAGGGACCTGGAACTCACCTCACTTTTATATTTGATGGTATCTTCTGAGCACTAAGATCCACTAACATTTTAATATTTTTGAACACAGAGAATATTTTTGAACACAAAGAATATTTTTGAACACAGATTATTATTTTTCTTTTGTTTCATTTTCTCATTTTTTACATTTTTTTAATTTTTGTACACCAAGATTTTTTCACTTTTTAATTTTTTAATTTTTTCACTTTTTGTATCAACACTGACACATTGGATTTTAACTTCACTCATGTTCTTGGATGATCTTGTATTGACACCGTTGTATTGAACTTTGGACTAACTGAACATTATCATTATCACGTACCATCCCTTCCAGGATTGACTTTGACCACTATTACAAACCAACTATGCCAGTCCATTGAGAGACTGTTCTTTTTTGTGTATTTGCACATTTTACTGTGTAATTGCCTATTTTACTAAGATCAACTGTCTATTTTACTCTGTATTTTTACTGATAATTTTTATTGAAATTTTTAATGTGTAATTTCCTTTTTTACTTAGATCAACTGCTTACTTTATCCTGCATTACTATTGTTTTTAGCTGTAGACATGGATCCATGTATTTTATTGTATTATGAAATGTTTTTATTAACAAGAGAAATCATCCAGAGTAGATCAACCAGGATGAAAAAAGACAGGGATTTCAGCACTCTTTTTGAGAAGTATTATTTACTAGCACAATAGTAGAGATAGATAACAAAGGAGTTGGCATGGAGGGCCCCCCCCCCCCAATGTGAAAAGTGGAATATATGCAGAACGATTATTCAAATCAATTGCAACATAAATATATCATAATAGTAGTATTAGCTGTATCAAATCTAATACACTAAACCTGACCGGTCAGGGGATGTGCGAGTCAAAATACTTGAGAAATGTTTATATCAGCAAGTAAGAAAATGGCAACATGGATATAATAAAGCAAGTCATTCTTTCTACACCCTGCTGCACACAGCACCCCATGTAAGAGGTCTCAGCTGGGCAGGTAAATGAAAAGTGGGATCTAAGAAAGAAATCACTGTCTTTAGGATACGGTAGAATAATGTCAGGCATGCAAGGTAACTGTGTACAAATGGAATCTTATATACAGAGGGAAAGTGCACTGCAAAGACCAACTGCACCCATCTGCTACCGACACCTCATAGGCTGAGGTATATATTGCCGGGCAGGTTTTAAAAGGGGGATCTAAGTGATCAATGCCGACAAGCCCTCAGAATATGCACAATAGTGTGTGAGCATAGAAATCAATTTCACATATAATATGTACAATTCATCACACACAATCTGGATGCAATACTGTAAGCGGTCATATATATGAATTAGAACAGTAAATTTCAAGCGATGGTACAGGCACATGCCGATAGAGCAAGCAAGCAAGTGTATTAGTGCTTTCAGTAAATCCGTTCATTTATATGCATGCTTGAGTTTCTGTTCTTTAGTTTTAAGTCCTTTATTATTACTGGATGAATCAGAACGCCCTCTCGACAGAGCAGTGTTTGCCAAGTATTAGTGCGCAGTGTTAAAGCTGATTAGCACAGTTTAGAGCAAAGGTAATAATAAGGAACCATACGACCTGAAAGATACAGTCAGTGTCCAGATACTCATTCAGCCATGCTAAGTTTCTTTGTAGCCACGGCGAATATTACCAAGAGTAATTCCAAGTTTCTTTAGAATGCCTGAAAAGGGACCGTGGAGACGTGCTGGTAGTTGCTTTCACCAGGGCACAAACACGCACATCACGTGATCTGGTCGGCTGGACCTATGTCGACGCGCTTTCACCCGTGCATCCAAGATTAACATCGGGCTTCGTCAGGGCGTAATACTGAAGGAATCCTTACGTCCTCATTTATACAAGTTGTGATAAGCGCCTCTACAGACGGGTGAAAGTATTGCAAGTAGCTCTGATATATCAAACAGTAATACAGAACTTAATTATACAAAGTGAAGTGTTTGAATGATTTGTCCATACTTAAGGACATTAACATATTAAAGTATAGCTAAAAGACACATAACTGCGTGATCTTTATATATATATATACAATAAAGGATGCTTAAAAATTGTCAGTATATGTTGTAACTATTCTAATTAGGTATTATTATTTATATACAAGACTTTGGATATAAATCATTACGGGAAACAGGCCATATCTATACTATCATTAAGGCCTACAGGTAATTGTGTTTCCAAAATTGAGATCCACCTGCATTCCTTCTGAAGGAGGACTCTGTCATTGTCCCCTCCTCTATTGTTAGTGATGCCCCTATCTATTCCAATGAAAGAGATAGAGCCAGGATTGCTCCCATGCATTTGCTCATAATGCCTGGCAACATTGCTTTTTGGATTCTTGTACTTAACATCATCCCGATGCTCTGTTATCCGGTCCTTGATGGCCCTTCTTGTTTTGCCCACGTAAAAACGTGGGCAATTACAGGAAAGGAGGTAAATAACCCCCTCAGTGTTGCAATTCATGAAGTGTTTCAAGGTGTACATTTTACCTGTGTGTGTAGCAAAGTGTTTGGTTTTAACCATAAATTTGCATGCAACACATTTGCCACAAGGATGGTTGCCATAAGATCTATGTTTTGTGAGCCAATCTGGTTGTTTCTGTACTGACACATATTGGCTTCTTATCAATTTGTCTTTTAAGTTGGGCGCCCTTTTGGCTGTGACACTGGGAAAATCGCCAATATCCCGAGATACCCCTTCATCACTAAGAAGGAAATGCCAATTTTTCGCAAGTATCTGTTTCAGTGATGTCCAATGGCAGTTATATTCAGTGATTAATCTAATTTTCTTCTGTTATGTGTGATCAGTCCACGGGTCATCATTACTTCTGGGATATTATCTGCTCCCCTACAGGAAGTGCAAGAGGATTCACCCAGCAGAGTTGCTATATAGCTCCTCCCCTCTACGTCACCTCCAGTCATTCTCTTGCACCCAAAGACTAGATAGGAGGTGTGAGAGGACTATGGTGATTATACTTAGTTTTTATAACTTCAATCAAAAGTTTGTTATTTTACAATAGCACCGGAGCGTGTTATTACTTCTCTGGCAGAGTTTGAAGAAGAATCTACCAGAGTTTTTTATTATGATTTTAACCGGAGTAGTTAAGATCATATTGCTGTTTCTCGGCCATCTGAGGGAGGTAAAAGCTTCAGATCAGGGGACAGCGGGCAGTTGAATCTGCATTGAGGTATGTAGCAGTTTTTATTTTCTGAATGGAATTGATGAGAAAATCCTGCTATACCGATATAATGACATGTATGTATACTCTACACTTCAGTATTCTGGGGATGGTATTTCACCGGAATTACTCTGTAAAAGTACATTAAACCTTTTAATAGGTATTTAATTCATGTTAAACGTTTTTGCTGGAATGTAGAATCGTTTGCATTTCTGAGGTACTGAGTGAATAAATATTTGGGCATTATTTTTTCCACTTGGCAGTCTGCTTGTTTTGATTATGACAGTTTCGTTTCTCTCTCACTGCTGTGTGTGAGGGGGAGGGGCCGTTTTTTGGCGCTCTTTGCTACGCATCAAAAAATTTTCAGTCAGTTACACTTATATTTTCTGCATGATCCGGTTCATCTTTGACAGAACTCTGGGGTCTTCAAACTTCTTTGAAGGGAAGTAGATTCTCTCAGCAGAGCTGTGAGATTTAATAGTGACTGTGATTTAAAACGTTGCTCTGTAATTTTTATGTTTAAAATTTAATTAGTGTTATTTTACTAATGGGAACAAACCTTTGCTAAAAAGTTGTGTTGTTTGTTAAGAGTGATGCTATAACTGTTTTTCAGTTCATTATTTCAACTGTCATTTAATCGTTTAGTGCTTTTGAGGCACAGTACGTTTTTATTAAATAAACTTGTAACCGAGTTGCATGTTTCTTGCTAGTGTGTTAAACATGTCTGATTCAGAGGAAGATACCTGTGTCATTTGTTCCAATGCCAAGGTGGAGCCCAATAGAAATTTATGTACTAGCTGTATTGATGCTACCTTAAATAAAAGCCAATCTGTACAAATTGAACAAATTTCACCAAACAGCGAGGGGAGAGTTATGCCGACTAACTCGCCTCACGTGTCAGTACCTGCATCTCCCGCCCGGGAGGTGCGTGATGTTATGGCGCCTAGTACATCTGGGCAGCCATTACAGATAACATTACAAGATATGGCTACTGTTATGACTGAAGTTTTGGCTAAATTACCAGAACTAAGAGGCAAGCGTGATCACTCTGGGGTGAGAACAGAGTGCGCTGATAATTCTAGGGCCATGTCTGATACTGCGTCACAGCTTGCAGAACATGAGGACGGAGAGCTTCATTCTGTAGGTGACGGTTCTGATCCAAACAGATTGGATTCAGATATTTCAAATTTTAAGTTTAAATTGGAAAACCTCCGTGTATTACTAGGGGAGGTCTTAGCAGCTCTCAACGATTGTAACGCTGTTGCAATACCAGAGAAAATGTGTAGGTTGGATAAATACTTTGCGGTATCGGCGAGTACTGACGTTTTTCCTATACCTAAGAGATTAACTGAAATTGTTACTAAGGAGTGGGACAGACCCGGTGTGCCGTTCTCACCCCCTCCAATATTTAGAAAGATGTTTCCTATAGACGCCACCACACGGGACTTATGGCAAACGGTCCCTAAGGTGGAGGGAGCAGTTTCTACTTTAGCTAAGCGTACCACTATCCCGGTGGAGGATAGCTGTGCTTTTTCAGATCCTATGGATAAAAAATTAGAGGGTTACCTTAAGAAAATGTTTGTTCAACAAGGTTTTATATTGCAACCCCTTGCATGCATCGCGCCGATCTCGGCTGCGGCAGCATTTTGGATTGAGTCTCTAGAAGAGAACCTCAGTTCAGCTACGCTGGACGACATTACGGACAGGCTTAGAGTCCTTAAACTAGCTAATTCATTCATTTCGGAGGCCGTAGTACATTTAACCAAACTTACGGCTAAGAATTCAGGATTCGCCATTCAGGCACGCAGGGCGCTGTGGCTAAAATCCTGGTCGGCTGATGTAACTTCTAAGTCCAAATTACTTAATATACCTTTCAAGGGGCAAACTTTATTTGGGCCCGGTTTGAAAGAAATTATTGCTGACATTACAGGAGGTAAGGGCCACGCCCTACCTCAAGACAAAGCCAAAGCTAAGGCTAGACAGTCTAATTTTCGTCCCTTTCGGAATTTCAAAGCAGGAGCAGCGCCACCCTCCACTGCTCCAAAACAGGGAGGAACTGTTGCTCGTTACAGACAAGGCTGGAAGCCTAACCAGTCCTGGAACAAGGGCAAGCAGGCCAGTAAACCTGCTGCTGCCTCAAAGACAGCATGAACCGAGGGCCCCCGATCCGGGACCGGATCTAGTGGGGGGCAGACTCTCTCTCTTCGCCCAGGCTTGGGCAAGAGATGTCCAGGATCCCTGGGCGCTAGAGATCATATCTCAGGGATACCTTCTAGACTTCAAATTATCTCCTCCAAGAGGGAGATTTCATCTGTCAAGGTTGTCAACAAACCAAATAAAGAAAGACGCGTTTCTACGCTGTGTACAAGATCTATTATTAATGGGAGTGATCCATCCGGTTCCGCGGTCGGAACAGGGACAAGGGTTTTACTCAAACCTGTTTGTGGTTCCCAAAAAAGAGGGAACTTTCAGGCCAATCTTGGATTTAAAGATCCTAAACAAATTCCTAAGAGTTCCATCGTTCAAAATGGAAACTATTCGGACAATCTTACCCATGATCCAAAAGGGTCAGTACATGACCACAGTGGATTTAAAGGATGCTTACCTTCACATACCGATTCACAAAGATCATTACCGGTATCTAAGGTTTGCCTTCTTAGACAGGCATTACCAGTTTGTAGCCCTTCCATTCGGATTGGCTACGGCTCCAAGAATCTTCACAAAGGTTCTGGGTGCCCTTCTAGCGGTTCTGAGACCGCGAGGAATTTCGGTAGCTCCGTACCTAGACGACATTCTGATACAAGCTTCAAGCTTTCAAACTGCCAAGTCTCATACAGAGTTAGTTCTGGCATTTCTAAGGTCGCATGGATGGAAAGTGAACGAAAAGAAGAGTTCTCTCTTGCCTCTCACAAGAGTTCCATTCTTGGGGACTCTTATAGATTCTGTAGAAATGAAGATTTATCTGACAGAGGACAGATTAACAAAGCTTCTAAATGCATGCCGTGTCCTTCATTCCATTCAACTCCCGTCAGTAGCTCAATGCATGGAGGTGATCGGCTTAATGGTAGCAGCAATGGACATAGTACCCTTTGCACGTCTACATCTCAGACCGCTGCAATTGTGCATGCTGAGTCAGTGGAATGGGGATTACTCAGATTTGTCCCCCACTCTGAATCTGGATCAAGAGACCAGAAACTCTCTTCTATGGTGGCTTTCTCGGCCACATCTGTCCAGGGGGATGCCGTTCAGCAGGCCGGACTGGACAATTGTAACAACAGACGCCAGCCTTCTAGGTTGGGGCGCTGTCTGGAATTCTCTGAAGGCTCAGGGACAATGGAGTCAGGAGGAAAGTCTCCTGCCAATAAACATTCTGGAATTGAGAGCAGTTCTCAATGCCCTTCTAGCTTGGCCCCAGTTAAAGACTCGGGGGTTCATCAGGTTTCAGTCGGACAACATCACGACTGTAGCTTACATCAACCATCAGGGAGGGACAAGAAGCTCCCTAGCAATGATAGAAGTATCAAAGATAATTCGCTGGGCAGAGTCTCACTCTTGCCACCTGTCAGCAATCCACATCCCGGGAGTGGAGAACTGGGAGGCGGATTTCCTGAGTCGCCAGACTCTTCATCCGGGGGAGTGGGAACTTCATCCGGAGGTCTTTGCCCAAATACTTCGACGTTGGGGCAAACCAGAGATAGATCTCATGGCGTCTCGCCAGAACGCCAAACTTCCTCGCTACGGATCCAGATCCAGGGATCCGGGAGCGGTTCTGATAGATGCTTTGTCAGCACCTTGGAACTTCAGGATGGCTTATGTGTTTCCACCCTTCCCGCTGCTTCCTCGATTGATTGCCAAGATCAAACAGGAGAGAGCATCAGTGATTCTAATAGCGCCTGCATGGCCGCGCAGGACTTGGTATGCAGATCTAGTGGACATGTCATCCTGTCCGCCTTGGTCTCTACCTCTAAGACAGGACCTTCTGATTCAGGGTCCATTCAAACATCAAAGTCTAACTTCTCTGAAGCTGACTGCTTGGAAATTGAACGCTTGATTTTATCAAAACGTGGTTTTTCTGAGTCGGTTATTGATACCCTGATACAGGCTAGGAAGCCTGTTACCAGAAAGATTTACCATAAAATATGGCGTAAATACCTATACTGGTGTGAATCCAAAGATTACTCCTGGAGTAAGGTTAGGATTCCTAGGATATTGTCTTTTCTACAAGAAGGTTTAGAAAAGGGTTTATCGGCTAGCTCATTAAAGGGACAGATCTCAGCTCTGTCCATCTTGTTACACAGGCGTCTGTCAGAAAATTCAGACATCCAGGCCTTTTGTCAGGCTTTAGCTAGGATCAAGCCTGTGTTTAAAACTGTTGCTCCGCCATGGAGTTTAAACTTAGTTCTTAACGTTTTACAGGGTGTTCCGTTTGAACCCCTTCATTCCATTGATATAAAATTGTTATCTTGGAAAGTTCTATTTTTAATGGCTATTTCCTCGGCTCGAAGAGTCTCTGAGTTATCAGCCCTACATTGTGATTCCCCTTATCTGATCTTTCACTCAGACAAGGTAGTTCTGCGTACTAAACCTGGGTTCTTACCTAAGGTTGTCTCTAACAGGAATATCAATCAAGAGATTGTTGTTCCATCCTTGTGTCCAAATCCTTCTTCAAAGAAGGAACGTCTTCTACACAATCTGGATGTAGTTCGTGCCCTCAAGTTCTACTTGCAGGCAACTAAAGATTTTCGCCAAACTTCTTCCCTGTTTGTCGTTTATTCTGGACAGAGGAGAGGTCAAAAAGCTTCTGCTATCTCTCTCTCTTTTTGGCTTCGTAGCATAATACGTTTAGCCTATGAGACTGCTGGACAGCAGCCTCCTGAAAGAATTACAGCTCATTCCACTAGAGCTGTGGCTTCCACTTGGGCCTTTAAGAATGAGGCCTCTGTTGAACAGATTTGCAAGGCTGCAACTTGGTCTTCGCTTCATACTTTTTCCAAATTTTACAAATTTAACACTTTTGCTTCTTCGGAGGCTATTTTTGGGAGAAAGGTTCTTCAGGCAGTGGTTCCTTCTGTATAATGAGCCTGCCTATCCCTCCCGTCATCCGTGTACTTTTGCTTTGGTATTGGTATCCCAGAAGTAATGATGACCCGTGGACTGATCACACATAACAGAAGAAAACATAATTTATGCTTACCTGATAAATTCCTTTCTTCTGTTGTGTGATCAGTCCACGGCCCGCCCTGTTTTTTTAAGGCAGGTAAATATTTTTTAAATTATAATTCAGTCACCACTTCACCCTTGGCTTCTCCTTTCTCGTTGGTCTTTGGTCGAATGACTGGAGGTGACGTAGAGGGGAGGAGCTATATAGCAACTCTGCTGGGTGAATCCTCTTGCACTTCCTGTAGGGGAGCAGATAATATCCCAGAAGTAATGATGACCCGTGGACTGATCACACAACAGAAGAAAGGAATTTATCAGGTAAGCATAAATTATGTTTTAGATTCACTGGCCTTCTCCTTTGGCAAAAGAAGGCTATCTCGATTTAAGTGGGCAGCACCATTTAGGGCCCCTTTGACTATTTTTTTCGAATAGCCTTTATTTAGAAAGCGTTTTTCCATTTCTGCTGCATGTTGGTAGTATTTTCCTTTTGTAGAGCAATTTCGGCGTAGCCTAAGAAATTGACCCTTGGGAATACATTTTTTGAGGTGGCAGGGGTGATGACTTGATGCAAGAAGTAAGCTATTGGTAGCAGTACTTTTGCGAAAGTTCTCTGTCACTAGACATCCCCTATTGATCTTCACAGTTATATCCAAAAAGGATATTTCTTCCCTACTAAACTGTAAGGTTAGAGAGATGTTACTCTGATTGATATTTAAACAGTCTACAAATTCTTTCAAACTGTGCTCAGAACCCTCCCAAATGAGGAAAATGTCATCCACATATCTGAGCCATATGTGGATATTTTCCTCAAAAAGAGGGTTCTGATACACTTCTTCCATCTCCCATATGCCCAAGTGGAGGCTCGCATACGTGGGAGCACAAGTTACTCCCATTGCTGTTCCTTGCTGTTGGGTATATATTTTGTTGTCGAACATAAACACATTGTTAGTAAGTGTAAACCTTAATAGTTCGATTACAAAGTCTGTGTGTTCCATGGCATTCATGCCTCTCATCGAGAGGAAGTGTTTGCAGGCCCTTATGCCCACCTCGTGAGGGATTGATGAATACAATCCCTCCATGTCTAAAGTGACCAGAATGGCATCTTTTGGAACAACAAGTCCATCAATCTTTCTTAGGAAGTCGGCAGTATCCATAATAAAAGAGGGTAGGGTATTAAGAACTGGTCTTAAAAAGGAGTAGTTGCCCAGATTTTCACTTAGGCTGCCAATACCTGCAACGATTGGCCGGCCTGGTGGATGGTTGGCGTTCTTGTGAATCTTCGGGATGCAGTAAAATACACTTTGCTACACACACAGGTATTAAGAACTGGTCTTAAAAAGGAGTCAACGTAGTTGCCCAGATTTTCAGTTAGGCTGCCAATACCTGCAACGATTGGCCGACCTGGTGGATGGTTGGCGTTCTTGTGAATCTTCGGGATGCAGTAAAATACACTTTGCTACACACACAGGTAAAATGTACACCTTGAAACACTTTGTGAATTGCAACACTGAGGGGGTTATTTACCTCCTTTCCTGTAATTGCCCACATTTTTACGTGGGCAAAACAAGAAGGGCCATCAAGGACCGGATAACAGAGCATCGGGATGATGTTAAGTGCAAGAATCCAAAAAGCAATGTTGTCAGGCATTATGAACAAATGCATGGGAGCAATCCTGACTCTCTCTCTTTCATTGGAATAGATAGGGGCATCACTAACAATAGAGGAGGGGACAATGACAGAGTCCTCCTCCAGAAGGAATGCAGGTGGATCTCAATTTTGGAAACACAATTACCTGTAGGCCTTAATGATAGAATAGATATGGCCTGTTTCCTGTAATGATTTATATCCAAAGTCTTGTATATAAATAATAATACCTAATTAGAATAGTTGCAACATATACTGACAATTTTTAAGTATCCTTTATTGTGTATATATATATATAAAGATCACGCAGTTATGTGTCTTTTAGCTATACTTTAATATGTTAATGTACTTAAGTATGGATAAATCATTCAAACACTTCACTTTGTATAATTAAGTTCTGTATTACTGTTTGATATATCAGAGCTACTTGCAATACTTTCACCCGTCTGTAGAGGCGCTTATCACAACTTGTATAAATGAGGACGTAAGGATTCCCTCAGTATTACGCCCTGACGAAGCCCGATGTTAATCTTGGACGCACTGGTGAAACGCGCGTCGGCATAGGTCCAGCCGACCGGATCACATGATGTGCGTGTTTGTGCCCTGTTGAAAGCAACTACCAGCACGTCTCCACGGTCCCTTTTCAGGCATTCTAAAGAAACTTGGAATTACTCTTGGTAATATTCGCCGTGGCTACAAAGAAACTTAGCAATCACCAAAAGATAACGGCACAGGTGTAAAACTTAAAAATTATCTTTATTACTTCTTCTTAAAACATAGCATATTCTTAAAAACACAGCACAAATCTGATAGACATGTCTAACATGTTTCGGCTTCAGTTAGCCTTAATCATAGACTCTACTTGTCATAACCAATTGGTGTCTTTTATTTCACTCCCTTTGTGTTGATTGGTTGTCTGTGTTAAGTATTCCTAATTTCTTTTCCCTATTTGTCTGAGGAAACTGGTTGCTTACTGGTGCTCACCTAAAGGATATTTTATTATATAAACCGATTGATATACTATTTAGTAATGTTAGATAAGATAACATATATGCACAATTCATTTGCAATGATTGCCAATGCTTCTAACTGATTAGCAATGTTGTAAAAATACATTGTTTGCTTTTATTTTATTTTTACAACTCCCATTGCTACCTTTAGCATTCTATCTTCCTACTCTCCTTACATATATTTCCAAAATTTGACATAACTCAATCTTATATATGTTCCTATGTATTTGTACACACATATTCCCCATTGTTATTATTATTATTGTGGGTTTATCAAACAGAATTACTGTTCAGGTATCAAAGGTGGGGGCATCTTCTAATCCCTCCTAGTTGTTATCAGTGATGTCTATTATGATGTTACCCTTAGAGTAGTGTTTTTTATCTATTTGTTGGCATAACTTAGGGGCTGATTGGAAAATACAAATGGAACACAGTACCTTTGTTATATATTAGATTCTCAATTTATTTATTGCCAGTGATTAATGAGATCAGTCTCAATATTTAGGCCATTCGGCATTCGTGTGTTCAATTTGAAGATCCAGAAAGCCTCCTTTTTATATAGCTCCTTTGCTCTACTGCCTCCTCTAGGTTTATTTTTGATAATATCTATAATCATCCAGGTAAATGTTTTGACACTACCTCCATGTTCATAGATAAAGTGCTTAGATGCCCCTGTTGCTGTTCTCCCTTTCTCAATGTCATTCAAATGTTCACGTATCCGTTCACGTGTCTCTCGTGTCGTGCACCCTATATACTGCTTCTGACAAAATGTGCAGGTGATTGCATAAATTGCAAATTCAGAACGACAATTAGTACAGTAGTTACAGTCAAAAACTCGTTGCGTGTAGCATGACTGAAACACCTTACCACATGTAGTATATCCACATGCAGTGCAGCCATGTGATCCACATTTATAATGTCCCTTACAGCTAAGCCAACTGCTTTCCTTCTGTGATTTCTTAAGGGCACTGGGTGATACAATGTTGCCTATTGTTAAGTTTCTTTTTGAAACAAATTGGCAACCTTTATCTATCACTCCTTTCAATGCTTCATCTGCCCTTAAGATTGGCAAATTTTTCTTGATAATCTCACAAACCTCCCTGTACTGATTTGAGTAGTTGGTCACAAATGTAATCTCACTTTGCCTTTTTGTTGCACCTGATGCTTTTGGCTTGAGTAGATCTGCCCTAGAGATTTTTTGTACATCATAGTAGGCCTTTCGTAAAGGCCCATCTGGGTAACCCCTGGCCTTAAGTTTTTTCCATAACAACTTACTTTCTACTTGATAATCTACTTCTCTAGAGCAGTTGCGTTTCAGCCTTATGAACTGTCCCTTTGCCACTCCATAGTTCATATGGCGTGGATGACAGCTCCTCGCATGGAGGAATGCATTAGCCGTAATTGGTTTTACATACAGGGTAGATATTACTACACCCTCTGCTCTATCCCCTTCCAATTCAACATCTAGATATGGTACTTTCTTGGTATCAAAGGCATAAGTAAACTGCAAACCAGCTCTATTGCAGTTTAGGTATTCCATAAAGGATACACTCTCTGCTTCCGTACCTGACCAAACCATTATCAAATCGTCAATGTAGCGCTTGTATGCTACAATTGAGTCTCTAAAGGGATTGTCATCTGCATAGACGTGGGACAGCTCCCACCAGCCCATATAGATGTTTGCAAAGGCCGGGGCAAATTTTGCCCCCATGGCTGTCCCACGTCTCTGCAGATAAAACAAGCCATCAAACTCAAAATAGTTATGAGTTAATAGAAATAGGAGTGTTCGCAAAATATAACTTTTAAGGTTGGTGTCGTAATCACTGAAGCTGTCTAACATATATTTAACAGCTTCAAGGCCTTCCTTATGGGGGATAGCTGAATACAGTCCCACCACGTCTATGGTGAGCCAGTTATAATTTGACTCCCAAGCCAATTCTTCTGTTAAAGGTGCATAAGACCTTGGAGGATGTCAAGGGACGCCCAATAGTGTCTGGTATAGGTTCTCTTTTTGAGAACCTGTCTAACTGGATAGAATCCCTGCTCCAGCCCGTCGTCTGGAAACTGCCATCATTTCTAAGGGATACCAAGCACTTGTTAAATTTAACAGAAGAATTGGCTTGGGAGTCAAATTATAACTGGCTCACCATAGACGTGGTGGGACTGTATTCAGCTATCCCCCATAAGGAAGGCCTTGAAGCTGTTAAATATATGTTAGACAGCTTCAGTGATTACGACACCAACCTTAAAAGTTATATTTTGCGAACACTCCTATTTCTATTAACTCATAACTATTTTGAGTTTGATGGCTTGTTTTATCTGCAGAGACGTGGGACAGCCATGGGGGCAAAATTTGCCCCGGCCTTTGCAAACATCTATATGGGCTGGTGGGAGCTGTCCCACGTCTATGCAGATGACAATCCCTTTAGAGACTCAATTGTAGCATACAAGCGCTACATTGACGATTTGATAATGGTTTGGTCAGGTACGGAAGCAGAGAGTGTATCCTTTATGGAATACCTAAACTGCAATAGAGCTGGTTTGCAGTTTACTTATGCCTTTGATACCAAGAAAGTACCATATCTAGATGTTGAATTGGAAGGGGATAGAGCAGAGGGTGTAGTAATATCTACCCTGTATGTAAAACCAATTACGGCTAATGCATTCCTCCATGCGAGGAGCTGTCATCCACGCCATATGAACTATGGAGTGGCAAAGGGACAGTTCATAAGGCTGAAACGCAACTGCTCTAGAGAAGTAGATTATCAAGTAGAAAGTAAGTTGTTATGGAAAAAACTTAAGGCCAGGGGTTACCCAGATGGGCCTTTACGAAAGGCCTACTATGATGTACAAAAAATCTCTAGGGCAGATCTACTCAAGCCAAAAGCATCAGGTGCAACAAAAAGGCAAAGTGAGATTACATTTGTGACCAACTACTCAAATCAGTACAGGGAGGTTTGTGAGATTATCAAGAAAAATTTGCCAATCTTAAGGGCAGATGAAGCATTGAAAGGAGTGATAGATAAAGGTTGCCAATTTGTTTCAAAAAGAAACTTAACAATAGGCAACATTGTATCACCCAGTGCCCTTAAGAAATCACAGAAGGAAAGCAGTTGGCTTAGCTGTAAGGGACATTATAAATGTGGATCACATGGCTGCACTGCATGTGGATATACTACATGTGGTAAGGTGTTTCAGTCATGCTACACGCAACGAGTTTTTGACTGTAACTACTGTACTAATTGTCGTTCTGAATTTGCAATTTATGCAATCACCTGCACATTTTGTCAGAAGCAGTATATAGGGTGCACGACACGAGAGACACGTGAACGGATACGTGAACATTTGAATGACATTGAGAAAGGGAGAACAGCAACAGGGGCATCTAAGCACTTTATCTATGAACATGGAGGTAGTGTCAAAACATTTACCTGGATGATTATAGATATTATCAAAAATAAACCTAGAGGAGGCAGTAGAGCAAAGGAGCTATATAAAAAGGAGGCTTTCTGGATCTTCAAATTGAACACACGAATGCCGAATGGCCTAAATATTGAGACTGATCTCATTAATCACTGGCAATAAATAAATTGAGAATCTAATATATAACAAAGGTACTGTGTTCCATTTGTATTTTCCAATCAGCCCCTAAGTTATGCCAACAAATAGATAAAAAACACTACTCTAAGGGTAACATCATAATAGACATCACTGATAACAACTAGGAGGGATTAGAAGATGCCCCCACCTTTGATACCTGAACAGTAATTCTGTTTGATAAACCCACAATAATAATAATAACAATGGGGAATATGTGTGTACAAATACATAGGAACATATATAAGATTGAGTTATGTCAAATTTTGGAAATATATGTAAGGAGAGTAGGAAGATAGAATGCTAAAGGTAGCAATGGGAGTTGTAAAAATAAAATAAAAGCAAACAATGTATTTTTACAACATTGCTAATCAGTTAGAAGCATTGGCAATCATTGCAAATGAATTGTGCATATATGTTATCTTATCTAACATTACTAAATAGTATATCAATCGGTTTATATAATAAAATATCCTTTAGGTGAGCACCAGTAAGCAACCAGTTTCCTCAGACAAATAGGGAAAAGAAATTAGGAATACTTAACACAGACAACCAATCAACACAAAGGGAGTGAAATAAAAGACACCAATTGGTTATGACAAGTAGAGTCTATGATTAAGGCTAACTGAAGCCGAAACATGTTAGACATGTCTATCAGATTTGTGCTGTGTTTTTAAGAATATGCTATGTTTTAAGAAGAAGTAATAAAGATAATTTTTAAGTTTTACACCTGTGCCGTTATCTTTTGGTGATTGCTGCAATATGGCATAGGAGAGTGCCGTCCGGCCAGGTTCAAGCAAAACTTTTTTGTAAAACAAATCCCAGTGGCATCTGGGTTATCCCACAGGATTTCCAAAGTGGGCCGCCAGGACCAGTGACACCCCAATCGAAGAAAAAATTCCCTAGATCATACGGAACGGAGGATTCTGCAACACCCCGACACCAGAGGCAGAAAGGAAGTCACATGACCGAACAGGCCGGGTGACGTCAGACGCCGTAACACTGGTGAGGGGAGAGGAGGCTGAGGCTGAGCGGCAGTAGTCGGCACCTTCAAACCGAAGTATTGGAGTGGATAAGCCGTGAAGAGCCGCTGGGAGCCGTCTAGCTGCTTTTGTCCTTCCGAATACGAGAGAGGGAGATCGAACGATCCGGATACAGATCGGAGAAGATGGGGTGCCACTGAGAGCGGTAAGATTCCTTTAGCTCACTACATAGTGTGCAACTTTTCGGTATTTACTCTATCTCTGATATGGACTGAGCACTTAAAGGGACACTAGAACACATTTGGATTACAGTTTATATACGAATGTCACTTTAAAGGTTGTAATAACATAGTGACAACTGTGGGACGAGTATTAATGTGAATAAGTGACAATAACATTCACTTTCAAGTATCTTTTTCATTATTACTTCGCACCTGAACACTACAAGTTTTGATAACAGAGCAATAGTGTTTAAAGGTAATTTATTTATAACATGGCTACCAGCAATTATTATTCACTCTTACCCTTAGAGGAATTGGAAAAAAGCAGACCCACATTAAAGGACATATTCAATCCTGATAATGAAGTTAAGGAAATTTCAGAGGTATTTCTAAAAATGGAAAAAACTCTAATAAGAGAGTATCAAATATGGTGGGACAAAAAATCACTAGAAAAATATATAGATCTAAATATGGTACCTCGGGGCCTAAGGCTAAAGAAAAGGCCAACTTTCCTACAGGTGGATGATGCTTTTCTTAATGAGTGGAATGACATACTCACAGAGTGCTCAATAAGGCTTATGCATCTAATAATCAAACATAAAGAACAAAAACTGATTGAGGCAAGACATTCCATACAAGACATACAAAAAGATCTAAACAGCTTTGTGGGACATAACAGCTATGAGAAACTAGATAATCTACTTAAACAAACTGTAGATAATATGAAAAGAGACATTGATAAATTAAAGTTTCGTAAATTTACAAGGGATTCTGAGGACTATACCCATAATAGGGTTTACTTAAAGAACACGCAACAGAACAAAAGAAATAGACGACAACGTAGGCAGTACAAAGGGGGTGACATAGAGCCCAAAGAGACACAAACGCAACAACAGTCTTCAAATACTAAGAAACAAGTGACTTTCTCAGACACGGACCCTGAGTCTAATGATGAATATGAAGTACAAGAGTTTGTGGACTTTATGACCAGTGGGCCTTCATCAGATGAGGCCGAATTAACTAATGATATTGATGTGATAAATACATTAGAAATACACCATACCCCACAGCCCCAATTTCCACAGGCGAAAGCAAATGAAGGCATACTTAAACATAAGCAGGCTGGTAGAAATAGATATGGTAGAGCTTTAGAGAAAGATGGACACCCTAAACAAGGGGTAAACATAGAGCAGCCGCAGGTTTTTCACGAGGCCGCAGCCGGACAGGGAGGGGGCGGAAGGGGGAGAGGTGGGATACACAGACCCCAAATAATGCAGGGAGGAGAGCAGCCCCAGGCTCAGAGGGAGAGATACACATTAAGGAAAGGGAGGAAGAACAAATACAGAGTTTGAAAATAATAAACCTATCATCTGTCACACTAGAAGAATCAGAGTTAGAAGTACTCAGGTTGGGTCTCAACTTTGTACCCTCAGTAGATTTTGATGTTTTCGAGACTTTACTTGATGTGAACAAGTTGGTTCGCAAACTAACATTAAAAAAGTTTTTCAATACAGAATTGGTTGAGTCAGATGCTGCACAGATTAAAGTCAGTGTTGATAGACGGGTGGAAAATGATTATTTTCAGGTCAAGGATGCAGTGGATTTTCTATCTTTGTACCAGTTGGAAAAGGATAGTAATATACACGAAAACACCAAAAACTCACACATAGGCTATAGACCTAAGTCTACATTTTACCCCACCAGAAACAGAGGGAATATATTAGAACAATTTCACAAGAGAGTGGAGGAAGACTTAGTGGCATTGAAGTCACAGGGAAGAAGCCATAGAGAGAACCTTACAGCTAGACAGAAAGCTGGTCTAAAACTTCTGAAGCAAAGGGTTGATGTGGTAATAAAGAATTCGGACAAGGGAGGCTCCATTGTAATCATGGATAGAAGCTCCTATGTCCAAGAGGCATTGAGACAACTCAATGATGAGGAGGTGTACCTTGTGTTACGGGGGAACCCGGTTTTGTCTTTCCAAAAAGAGATGAGGAGTTTGCTGGACGACGGGCTGGAGCTTGGGATAATAGATTCGGATACCTTTGATTACTTAATGGTGGAGGAGCCGGTCACTCCGATCTTCCACCATTTGCCAAAGGTGCATAAGACCTTGGAGGATGTCAAGGGACGCCCAATAGTGTCTGGTATAGGTTCTCTTTTTGAGAACCTGTCTAACTGGATAGAATCCCTGCTCCAGCCCGTCGTCTGGAAACTGCCATCATTTCTAAGGGATACCAAGCACTTGTTAAATTTAACAGAAGAATTGGCTTGGGAGTCAAATTATAACTGGCTCACCATAGACGTGGTGGGACTGTATTCAGCTATCCCCCATAAGGAAGGCCTTGAAGCTGTTAAATATATGTTAGACAGCTTCAGTGATTACGACACCAACCTTAAAAGTTATATTTTGCGAACACTCCTATTTCTATTAACTCATAACTATTTTGAGTTTGATGGCTTGTTTTATCTGCAGAGACGTGGGACAGCCATGGGGGCAAAATTTGCCCCGGCCTTTGCAAACATCTATATGGGCTGGTGGGAGCTGTCCCACGTCTATGCAGATGACAATCCCTTTAGAGACTCAATTGTAGCATACAAGCGCTACATTGACGATTTGATAATGGTTTGGTCAGGTACGGAAGCAGAGAGTGTATCCTTTATGGAATACCTAAACTGCAATAGAGCTGGTTTGCAGTTTACTTATGCCTTTGATACCAAGAAAGTACCATATCTAGATGTTGAATTGGAAGGGGATAGAGCAGAGGGTGTAGTAATATCTACCCTGTATGTAAAACCAATTACGGCTAATGCATTCCTCCATGCGAGGAGCTGTCATCCACGCCATATGAACTATGGAGTGGCAAAGGGACAGTTCATAAGGCTGAAACGCAACTGCTCTAGAGAAGTAGATTATCAAGTAGAAAGTAAGTTGTTATGGAAAAAACTTAAGGCCAGGGGTTACCCAGATGGGCCTTTACGAAAGGCCTACTATGATGTACAAAAAATCTCTAGGGCAGATCTACTCAAGCCAAAAGCATCAGGTGCAACAAAAAGGCAAAGTGAGATTACATTTGTGACCAACTACTCAAATCAGTACAGGGAGGTTTGTGAGATTATCAAGAAAAATTTGCCAATCTTAAGGGCAGATGAAGCATTGAAAGGAGTGATAGATAAAGGTTGCCAATTTGTTTCAAAAAGAAACTTAACAATAGGCAACATTGTATCACCCAGTGCCCTTAAGAAATCACAGAAGGAAAGCAGTTGGCTTAGCTGTAAGGGACATTATAAATGTGGATCACATGGCTGCACTGCATGTGGATATACTACATGTGGTAAGGTGTTTCAGTCATGCTACACGCAACGAGTTTTTGACTGTAACTACTGTACTAATTGTCGTTCTGAATTTGCAATTTATGCAATCACCTGCACATTTTGTCAGAAGCAGTATATAGGGTGCACGACACGAGAGACACGTGAACGGATACGTGAACATTTGAATGACATTGAGAAAGGGAGAACAGCAACAGGGGCATCTAAGCACTTTATCTATGAACATGGAGGTAGTGTCAAAACATTTACCTGGATGATTATAGATATTATCAAAAATAAACCTAGAGGAGGCAGTAGAGCAAAGGAGCTATATAAAAAGGAGGCTTTCTGGATCTTCAAATTGAACACACGAATGCCGAATGGCCTAAATATTGAGACTGATCTCATTAATCACTGGCAATAAATAAATTGAGAATCTAATATATAACAAAGGTACTGTGTTCCATTTGTATTTTCCAATCAGCCCCTAAGTTATGCCAACAAATAGATAAAAAACACTACTTTAAGGGTAACATCATAATAGACATCACTGATAACAACTAGGAGGGATTAGAAGATGCCCCCACCTTTGATACCTGAACAGTAATTCTGTTTGATAAACCCACAATAATAATAATAACAATGGGGAATATGTGTGTACAAATACATAGGAACATATATAAGATTGAGTTATGTCAAATTTTGGAAATATATGTAAGGAGAGTAGGAAGATAGAATGCTAAAGGTAGCAATGGGAGTTGTAAAAATAAAATAAAAGCAAACAATGTATTTTTACAACATTGCTAATTAGTTAGAAGCATTGGCAATCATTGCAAATGAATTGTGCATATATGTTATCTTATCTAACATTACTAAATAGTATATCAATCGGTTTATATAATAAAATATCCTTTAGGTGAGCACCAGTAAGCAACCAGTTTCCTCAGACAAATAGGGAAAAGAAATTAGGAATACTTAACACAGACAACCAATCAACACAAAGGGAGTGAAATAAAAGACACCAATTGGTTATGACAAGTAGAGTCTATGATTAAGGCTAACTGAAGCCGAAACATGTTAGACATGTCTATCAGATTTGTGCTGTGTTTTTAAGAATATGCTATGTTTTAAGAAGAAGTAATAAAGATAATTTTTAAGTTTTACACCTGTGCCGTTATCTTTTGGTGATTGCTGCAATATGGCATAGGAGAGTGCCGTCCGGCCAGGTTCAAGCAAAACTTTTTTGTAAAACAAATCCCAGTGGCATCTGGGTTATCCCACAGGATTTCCAAAGTGGGCCGCCAGGACCAGTGACACCCCAATCGAAGAAAAAATTCCCTAGATCATACGGAACGGAGGATTCTGCAACACCCCGACACCAGAGGCAGAAAGGAAGTCACATGACCGAACAGGCCGGGTGACGTCAGACGCCGTAACACTGGTGAGGGGAGAGGAGGCTGAGGCTGAGCGGCAGTAGTCGGCACCTTCAAACCGAAGTATTGGAGTGGATAAGCCGTGAAGAGCCGCTGGGAGCCGTCTAGCTGCTTTTGTCCTTCCGAATACGAGAGAGGGAGATCGAACGATCCGGATACAGATCGGAGAAGATGGGGTGCCACTGAGAGCGGTAAGATTCCTTTAGCTCACTACATAGTGTGCAACTTTTCGGTATTTACAAAGAAACTTAGCACGGCTGAATGAGTATCTGGACACTGACTGTATCTTTCAGGTCGTATAGTTCCTTATTATTACCTTTGCTCTAAACTGTGCTAATCAGCTTTAACACTGCGCACTAATACTTGGCAAACACTGCTCTGTCGAGAGGGCGTTCTGATTCATCCAGTAATAATAAAGTACTTAAAACTAAAGAACAGAAACTCAAGCATGCATATAAATGAACGGATTTACTGAAAGCACTAATACGCTTGCTTGCTTGCTCTATCGGCATGTGCCTGTACCATCGCTTGAAATTTACTGTTCTAATTCATATATATGACCGCTTACAGTATTGCATCCAGATTGTGTGTGATGAATTGTACATATTATATGTGAAATTGATTGCTATGCTCACACACTATTGTGCATATCCTGAGGGCTTGTCGGCATTGATCACTTAGATCCCCCTTTTAAAACCTGCCCGGCAATATATACCTCAGCCTATGAGGTGTCGGTAGCAGATGGGTGCAGTTGGTCTTTGCAGTGCACTTTCCCTCTGTATATAAGATTCCATTTGTACACAGTTACCTTGAATGCCTGACATTATTCTACCGTATCCTAAAGACAGTGATTTCTTTCTTAGATCCCACTTTTCATTTACCTGCCCAGCTGAGACCTCTTACATGGGGTGCTGTGTGCAGCAGGGTGTGGAAAGAATGACTTGCTTTATTATATCCATGTTGCCATTTTCTTACTTGCTGATATAAACATTTCTCAAGTATTTTGACTCACACATCCCCTGACCGGTCAGGTTTAGTGTATTAGATTTGATACAGATAATACTACTATTATGATATATTTATGTTGCAATTGATTTGAATAAACGTTCTGCATATATTCCACTTTTCACATTGTGGGGGGGGGGGGGGGCCCTCCATGCCAACTCCTTTGTTATCTATCTCTACTATTGTGCTAATAAATAATTCTTTTCAAAAAGAGTGCTGAAATCCCTGTCTTTTTTCATCCTGGTTGATCTACTCTGGATGATTTCTCTTGTTAATAAAAACATTTCATATTTCTATAAGGGTCTGCACCATCAATATAAAGCTTGGCAAGGTATAGCTGGTTTAGGCCACCTTTGGATTACTAGCCTAAAGCAAATGCATCCCTCCTGTATATATTTCTTGATATTTTATTGTATTAGTTATTATATGTACTAGGTATTTATGTACTAGGTATTATTGATTAAAGTGTATATTTTACTTATCTACCTCAGCCTTTTTTGGCGCTCCCCTTAATTCTTTTATTGTTTACCCTAACATGAACCCCGAGTCTAAACACCCCTAATCTTACACTTATTAACCCCTAATCTGCCGTCCACGATATCGCCGACACCTGCATTATATTTATTAACCCCTAATCTGCCGCTCCGGACATCGCCGCCACCTACATTATACTTATTAACCCTTAATCTGCTGCCCCCAACATCGCCGACACCTACATTATATTTATTTTTTTTCTTTATTTTTAATTTTTTTTATTTTTTTTTAAACAGCTTTATTGTTTACGAAAATGAAATTACAAGGAGGTGGAGACGCAGCTCCTGTTCACAATTCACAATAACAGCCGTAAATTTTAAGGATAGTATTGAGAGTGCAAGTAGCACAACGATAAGGTGTCAACAGATCCGCATAATTGTCCATTTGAGTTATTTGGTGACCACGCTTATGGTCTGCAAGTCTATGGAAAAGTCCAGTTAAGGGTCACTGAGATCAGGGAGTGAACCTGCTGATAAACTATTTTAACTTAACCATCCATTTGTGAGGGTTTCTCTAGATTTATTTATAGAAAGCGGTGAGCTAAAGGTCCCGGTCTGTCGGCGCCCCAGACAATTGTGTTTTAAATATTGTGATATGTTTAAAATCCCATTACCAGCAAAGTGTATAACTGAGCTATGCGTTTGGCTTTATTAAGTCTTTATGAATCAGTCATGGCCCCTACGTTTATGTTGGGTGTAGGCGGTCCAAAGTTGTGAGAACTCCGCATAGGAGTCCATTTTATCGTGCTTAAGGAAAAAATACTCTTCTAGTTCTACAATTTCGGAAACTTTTTTAATCCACATACCCACAGACGGGGCCCCTTTACTCCTCCAATTTTTAGCTATCAGGACTTTAACCCCATTAGTCATTATTTTTAACAAGTGGATGTACGGTTTATGCGTGATTAGGGGAGGGGGCTTGTGTAGAAGCCATATCAGGGGGTCAAGTGGCAGTTGGATTTCTAATATAGATTCTATTTCCGAGATCACGTTTCTCCAGAAATTCTGGATGCTGTTACACCACCACCACATATGGGCAGTGTCGCTATTTACATGGCCGCAACGCCAACATTTATTGCTTTGGGTGTGAAAGAGGCAGTGCAATTTCTTTGGGGTAAGGTACCACCTGTGTAGAAGTTTAAAATTGATCTCAAATATAGAGGATGAGATTGAAGACCTCATCGTAGTTTGGAGCATTAGTTTACTTGTTTGGGGTAATATTATAACTCTGAGGTCCCTTTCCCAGCTCTCCAGATAAGGAGGTATGTATCCTGGAGGTGTGTGGGTTAGGATCTTGTATATAATGGATAATGTATGCCTCAAAGGAGGGTCTTGAACACATAGAGATTTGAAATTGGTTAGCGGTCTGACCATGTTCCCATAGCCGGGGTGTGTGGTGATGAAGTGGGTTGTCTGTCTATAGGTGAACCAGTCGGCAAAGCAGTCATGCCCTTTTGTTATTATTTCATTTTGGGAGAGCAGGATTTCGTTATCGGTTAGTGTGTGTACAATGAGGTCCCTATTCGGAGTGTTTGTGGTGGCATGTGCGGTGAATGGTCTCACCGTAAATTCCCCATTTTCTATCAGGGACGTAAGGGGGTGAGGGGATTGATGAGAAGTGTGTTGTATTGATCCTTATGTTCCCAGACGCGATAGGTCTCCTGGATCATTGGGTTATCTGTTCTGATTGATTTGAGGTGGTTGGTGTTGCTCCAACACAACCTTCCCAGGTGCGGCTTACCCATTATTAAGTGTTCCAGCGGCACCCAGCGTTTATGATCAAAGTGGATATTCCAGTCCACCAGACGTTGCAAGAATATGGCCTGGCGGTAAGCAGCGAGGGTTGGGACTCCCAAACCCCCTTGCATTTTGGAGGTTTGCATTGTTTGTTTGCTTATTCTAGGTGGTCTCCTACGCCAAATGAAGTCGCTAAATGCTTTCTGTAGGGATGGGAGATATGACTTGGGGAGGGGGATTGTCAAGGTTTGGAGAAGGTATAAAATACGTGGGAATACGTTCATTTTAATAGTGTTGATTCGGCCCAGCCACGATAAATTTGTGGATCCCCATGAAGAGAGATCACGTATTATGTCATGTTTAATGGGAATGTAATTGAATCGAAATAGGTCGTCCTGTGAGGGTGTTATTATTATTATTATTATTATTATACTTTATTTATTAAGCGCCAACATATTCCGCAGCGCTGTCCATGGATACAATTCATTTAAATAAAACAATATAAGACTTGTAAGATACAGGACAAAATTTACAAACACATACAGGAGGGATTGAGGGCCCTATTCCCGTGGGAACTTACAATCTAGAAGGGTAGGAGGTTGGGAAACAGGAGGTGAGGACTGCAAGATTGAGAAGGATGTTAATACAGAGTTAGATGAGGGAAATATTAGGTAAGTGAAATTAATTTATTATTGAGTTGGGTAGTAGGCTTCTCTGAACAGAAAAGTCTTCATGGAGCATTTAAAGGAAGAAAGATTAGGGCAAAGCCTGACAGCACGAGGGAGAGTGTTCCAGAGGGTAGGTGCTGCACGACAGAAGTCCTGCAGTCTAGCATGAGAGGAAGTGATAGTTGCGGATGCAAGGAGCAGGTCATTGTTGGATCTTAGTGGACGGGCTGGAGTATACTTGTGTATTAGAGAGGATAGGTAGAGGGGAGCTGCGTTGGTGAGAGTTTTGTATGTAAGGGTGAGAATTTTGAATTTAATTCTGCTGTGAATGGGGAGCCAATGAAGGGACTCACAGAGAGGTGCAGCAGATACAGTTCGACGGGAAAGGTGGATCAGCCTGGCAGAGGCATTTAGGATGGATTGAAGGGGGAAGAGGCGGGAAAGAGGAAGGCC
Source organism: Bombina bombina (assembly GCF_027579735.1). Classification (NCBI taxonomy): domain Eukaryota; kingdom Metazoa; phylum Chordata; class Amphibia; order Anura; family Bombinatoridae; genus Bombina; species Bombina bombina. The sequence continues at coordinate 272,728,681 of NC_069499.1, forward strand.
AGCAAGTAGGTTGTTGCAGTAGTCAAGTCGGGAGATAACAAGGGAGTGGATTATTTGCTTTGTTGTGTCAGCGCTCAGAAAAGGGCGAATTTTAGAAATATTGCGTAGATGATTGCGGCAGGATGTAGAAAGCAATTGGATATGGGGGATGAAGGATAAGTTTGAGTCAAGGTGTTAGATATACTCCCAAGTATTTCAGTGAGTGGGAGCACCAAGTAAATGGGGAGACCTCACGGGTGGACGCTAATGAGGGGCCTGCTAGATTAATATTTAATGTTTTGTTAAATTGTGCTTTAATGGCCATTAGTTATCCCCTGATAACGCTCTTATGAGCTTCCCAGAGAGTGTGTGCTTTTGTCTTGGGTTGGCAGTTGTGGTCAAAGTACTCCGTGAGGGAGGTCACTAATTTGGAAGTCACCCCTGGGTCCGTCAGTAAGTGTTCATCAAGTCTCCATACGAAGTCTCTTATAGGTTTAGAGGGCCAGGTCATTATGCATATCATGGAAGCGTGGTTAGACCATGTAATGGGAGAAATTTTAGCAGAGTTAAATAAAGAAAGACCCCCGACATCCGCAAACACATAGTCGATTCTGGTGTAAATTTCGTGTGGGTATGAATAAAAGGTGTAATCCCTAAGCTGAGGATGCAGGACTCTCCATACGTCTTGTGCCACAATTTTTTTGAGGTGTAATTTAACTTTAGATATTTGTGAAGTTGGCATGGAAGAATGTCGGGATGAGCAGTCTAAAATTGGATTTAGCGCTACGTTTAGGTCCCCGCACATTATGAGAATTCCCTTCTGGTGTTCCAAGATTAAGTTTTTGATTTTTTTCATAAAGGGGTGTTGTGCCACGTTAGGGGCGTATATTGATACCAGGGTTACAGGTTTCCCGTAGAGAAGGCCAATTAGGATGAGGTATCTACCCTCTCTGTCTCTGATAGTTTGTAGTGACGTAAAGGGAACTTTTTTTTAATTAAGATCCCCACACCTTGTTTTTTATTTTGGTGGTGTGATGCCCAATAGCATGTACCGAACGTGCGTGTAAAAGTGTTGGGTTCCCTTCCTTTGCGGAAATGAGTCTCCTGCAAGAAGACAAGGTCTGCCCTATGTCTGTGGAAATCTTTTGAGGCCACTGTCCTCTTGCAGGGTATATTCAGGCCTTTCGCATTAACTGAGTATATGGTTATGGCATTACTAGTATGGGATTGTATTCTACGGTTAGCCATTATCTATAATTTGGATGCTAGCTATAAGCCTTGTGCATAGTGATATTTCTATTTGTAGTGTAGTATAGTTGTGTGTCAGGGCACAGGACGGACTGGGAGCATCCTCACACAGCCTAAACAGCAGGCCATGCAAGTTAAATCTAACTGCAATCAACATACATAAAACATGAATAAAAAGAACATGTAAAGTGAAAACAGTAAAGTTGAAGAAAACCAACATTAACATTAATTTGAAAAAGGGGGGTAGCATATCTCAGTTACCACTGACGTTCCTTAACTATAACATTGGGGGTATGTATACTTTTAGAGTTAATTTATCTTACTTGCATTTAGTTACTTTCAAAATATTCTTCGCATAACCAAATCAGCGGGCTATGTGTGTGAAGTCAGAGGTGATACCTCGCCTAGTGTGTATATTTCTGCTTTGCAGGCTGGGCTGTAGTTTAGCACGTGGGTTACCGCTCCTATCTCGCATGTCATGGGGCGAACGGGCTGTGCTTAAAAGGGGGGAGAATCACCCTGCGATAGCGCAGATCCCCTTGTTGGGAAGTTAGGAGACTAGGCCCCTAGCATACACATCTTTAATCTTGAGTGGTGTTTGTACTTTGTAATTATCTTACTAGTATGTTACAAGCAGTGGGGTTGCATTTAGTCCCTCCTAGTCAGTTAATTAGTGGGAATGGTGTAAGGAAGCCTTGAATTATTCTGTGCTGTGGGGAGAGGGGGGGGAGCACAAATAAAACACATTAACAGTATTGACACCAAATCTCCCCACTCCCCCCCGCCCAACATTCTATTGTAACATCTATGGCCTCTAACTGCTATGTTTCGCCCTAATTGTGAGGTGCTTAATGGTGCTGATATCTGTATCTCTTATCTAATTGAGCTATACATGTCAGGTAATCTTGCAGACAATCAAGTACCTTGGGGAGACAGGGCTCTTGAGCGTTCTATGGGGCACAAGGTCTATACTAACAATGAATAAGGGCGGACAAGGGAGAAGAAAGGAACAAGACACAATATAAACAGTGACATTATTAACCCCTTCCACCCCCAAACACAGCCAACCCAGCATGCAACTCAAAGCAAATTTCTATTGACAAATATAACATTGTTATGAAATACTTATCAGTTCCAAGTAGTAGGTCCTATTTTGTCTTGCATCTGATATTCTTCAAAGCGTCCGGGTGCCCACCAGGAAAAGTGGGTGTGTGAAATTAGGATTCTTGAGGATCCAACTTTTTCCTTTTGTTAACTAGGGTCCACTGAGGTCTTTGCGGCTTGGGCATGGAGTGATCACTTGAGGAAGATGAGTCCAGGTCTTTGGGGCTTGGCAAGGGGAAGGGGATATTCAAGCCCTTTGAGAATGCCTCCAGGTCATCGGGTTCTTTGAAGATGTGTGTCCTACCTTCTTGCTGGACTATCAAGCTGAAGGGAAAGCCCCATCTGTATCTCACTCTCCTTTCTTGTAAAACTTGGGTAATGAAACTTATTCCTCTTCTTCTTTCAATTGTTGAGGGACTAATGTCCTGAAAGATTTGGATGCTGTAAGTCTGGAACTTGATCTCCCGTTGCAATCTCACCTGTTTCCAGATTGCCTCCTTCTCAAGGTAGTTTGAGAATTTGATGATAATGTCTCTTGGAGGATTAGGGAGCTTTGGTGTAGCCCTCAGCGCTCTATTCGCACGTTCCATGGAAGATTCAGTGAGCTTGAGGGAAGGAATTATATACTCGAATAGTTGTAGTAGGAAAGGGAGTCTTGTGTCGCTTCGTTGGGGACCCCCCTTATCCTCAAATTGCTCCTGCGACTTCTATTATCAAGATCTTCCACTTTGAGTTGGAGTGCTTGTAATGCTGCATCTTGTCTCACCATTTGGTGATTGGAGTCTGACACCATATTGTTCAGAGTGTCTTATCCTACCTCCAAGCATTCTATTCTTGCCCCCAGTTCACTAATGTTTTTCTTTAAAGAAGACATCTCCGTTTTAAATCTGCCAAGTCAGACTTGGAGGGCAGCTGGGAGATGGTCCTCTGTATTTGACTGAGTTGTTGTGATTGTGGAGCAAGTTCATGTTCCTGTGACTGCAATGTGTCTGCGAGCAGCAGGTCTTTAACCGTGTCAAGAACATCAGCCTCTTGATTTTGAAAGAAGGAGGACATAGTTTTATTATTATTATTTGTGTTGGATGACTTTTTGTCCGTTTTGGGTTTCTGCCTAGATGCCATTGAATTGTTATGTTTACCCCCTTGTTTGTGCCCAAAATCACAGGCAACGGTACCTGTCAGCTTATGAGTTTGTGAAACGTTAGTGTGCCAGCGTGTCAGGCCTGTTTACTTTATCTTTCTCTTCTATATAAGTAGGTCTATGCGGTATTTGGGCTGGTGGAGGGTACTTGGGCTTACAAGGCTTTACGGCAGGTCTGAAGTGTTCCTGGCTAGAGGTATACCCCCTGCTTGTGTGGTAAAAGGTCTGATATTGATCTTAGGCCTCGAGTGTGCACTAGGTGGAAATAGTGCAAACAGCTCTTAGTATAGGTTAAGCCCGAGAGCGAGTAGCAGGGGTTACTTGTGTGTCTCTCCTTACTTGATGAGTTGAAGTGTGCCACGTTGGAGCCATAATGGCGTGCGGTTTACCTGCAGCAATCTGCCCGGCTTTTCTGTTTTGCCTCAGCTGTACCCAGCTTCGTTTTGGCAACCGGGTATCTCCTCGTGGTTGTGGTGTGCGCAGTCCTCTTGCGAACTCCTACACTGTAAGCAGGGCCGGTACAGGTTTAACGCTGCGTTGTTGAGAGGCAGCGTGTTCCCATTAGGCGAGGTCTTAAGGTGCGGCGGCAGTCTGATTTGGTCCTTTATTGTTCAGGCAAGCAACATAACTAATTTGAGCTTGTAATTGCCCCTTGGGACTCCAGATTGGAGCTAGTGGGTGAGAAAATGTTACAGAGCTGTGTTAAAGTGCAGCCATGTTCCTGCACGGCTACGCTCCGCCCCCCCTACATTATATTTATTAACCCCTAATCTCCCGCCCCCAATGTCGCCGCAACCTACCTACACTTATTAACCCCTAATCTACCGCCCCCAACGCCGCCGCCACTATATTAAATGTATTAACCCCTAAATTTAAGTCTAACCCTAATCCTAACACCCCCTAACTTAAATATAATTTAAATAAATCTAAACAAAATTACTATCATTAACTAAATTATTCCTATTTAAAACTAAATACTTACCTATAAAATAAACCCTAAGTTAGCTACAATACTAATAGTTACATTGTAGCTAGCTTAGGGTTTATTTTTATTTTACAGGCAAGTTTGTATTTATTTTAACTAGGTAGAATAGTTATTAAATAGTTATTAACTATTTAATAACTACCTAGCTAAAATAAATACAAATTTACCTGTAAAATAAAACCTAACCTATGTGACAATAACACCTAACACTACACTACAATTAAATCAATTCCCTACATTAAATACAATTAAATAAATTAAATTAGCTAAATCACACTAAAAAACACTAAATTACCAAAAATAAAAAAAATTACATATCTTTAAACTAATTACACCTAATCTAAGAGCCCTATCAAAATAAAAAAGCCCACCCAAAATAAAAATAAAAACCCTTGCCTAAACTAAACTACCAATAGCCCTTAAAAGGGCCTTTTGCAGGGCATTGTCCCAAAGAAATCAGCTCTTTTACCTGTAAAAAAAAATACAAACAACCCCCCCAACAGTAAAACCCACCACCCACACAACTAACCAACCAAATAAAAGCCTAACTAAAAAAGCCTAAGCTCCCCATTGCCCTGAAAATGGCATTTAGATGGGCATTGCCCTTAAAAGGGCATTTAGCTCTATTGCTGCCCAAAGCCCTAACCTAAAAAATAAACCCACCCAATACATCCTTAAAAAATCCTAACACTAACCCCCAAATATTCAGTTACCGGGAGAAGTCTTCATCCAAGCGGCAAGAGGTCCTCAACGAAGCCGGCAGAAGTGGTCCTCCAGACGGGCAGAAGTGGTCCTCCAGATGGGCAGAAGTCTTCATCCAGACGGTATCTTCTATCTTCATCCTTCCGATGCGGAGCGGCTCCATCTTCAAGACATCCAGCGCGGAGCCTCCTCTTCAAACAACGGCTTCTTCGGAATGACTATCTCTTTAAGTGACGTCATCCAAGATGGCGTCCCTTTGATTCACATTGGCTGATAGAATTCTATCAGCCAATCGGAATTAAGGTAGAAAAAATCCTATTGGTTGATGCAATCAGCCAATAGGATTGAGCTGGCATTCTATTGGCTGTTGCATCAGCCAATAGGATTTTTTCTACCTTAATTCCGATTGGCTGATAGAATTCTATCAGCCAATCGGAATCTAAGGGACGCCATCTTGGATGACGTCACTTAAAGAGATATTTATTTCAAAGAAGCCATCGTTTGAAGCGGATGCTCCGCACCGGATGTCTTGAAGATGGAGCCGCTCTGCGTCGGAAGGATGAAGATAGAAGATGCCATCTGGATGAAGACTTTTGCCCGTCTGGAGGACCACTTCTGCCCATCTGGAGGACCACTTCTGCCAGCTTCGTTGAGGACCTCTTGCCGCTTGGATGAAGACTTCTCCCGGTAAGTGAATCTTCGGGGGTTAGTGTTAGGATTTTTTAAGGGTGTATTGGGTGGGTTTTGTTTTAGATTAGGGCTTTGGGCAGCAATAGAGCTAAATGCCCTTTTAAGGGCAATGCCCATCCAAATGCCCTTTTCAGTTAGGGGGTATTAGGGTTAAATAAATTTAGAATAGTGGCGGCGACGTTGGGAGCGGCAGATTAGGGGTTAATAAATGTAGGTAGGTGGCGGCGACGTTGGGGGCGGCAGATTAGGGGTTAATAAATGTAGGTAGGTGGCGGCGATGTTGGGGGCAGCAGATTAGGGGTTAATAAATATAATGTAGGTTGCAGCGATGTCCGGAGCAGAAGATTAGGGGTTAATAAGTATAATGTAGGTGGCAGCGATGTTAGGGGCGGCAGATTAGGGGTTAATAATATTTAACTAGTGTTTGCAAGGCGGGAGTGCGGCGGTTTAGGAGTTAATATGTTTATTCTAGTGGCGGCGATGTCCGGAGCTGCAGATTAGGGGTTAAAAAATTTAAAGTGTTTGCGATGCGGGAGGGCCTCGGTTTAGGGGTTAATAGGTAGTTTATGGGTGTTAGTGTACTTTTTAGCACTTTAGTTATGAGATTTATGCTACAACGTTGTAGTGTAAAACTCATAACTACTGACTTTAAAATGCGTTAGGAATCTTGTCAGTAGAGGCTGTACCGCTCACTTTTTGGCCTCCCAGGACAAACTCATAATACCGGCGCTATTGAAGTCCCATAGAAAAAAGGGTTTACAAACTTTACATAAGTCGGTTTGCGGTAAGGCCAAACAAGTGTGCGGTACACCTATACCTGCAAGACTCGTAATACCAGCGGGCATAAAAAAGCAGCGTTAGGACCTGTTAACGCTGCTTTTTTACCTTAACGCACAACTCGTAATCTAGCCGATTGTCATTTAGAGCATTTATTTGCAGAAAATGACAACTGGTCAAAATAACAAAACATATGTATTGTTTTCAGACCTAGAATAATACTAATGTTTTAACTTAGCAAGAGTGTAGTAAACAATATTTGTTGATATAACCCTGATTTTTAATCACAACTTTCATGCGTCTTGGCATGCTCTCCACCAGTCTTTCACATTGCTGTTGGGTGACTTTATGCCACTCCTGGTGCAAAAATTAAAGCAGCTCGGCTTTGTTTGATGGCTTGTCACTATCCATCTTCCTCTTGACCACATTCCAGAGTTTTTTAAAGGGGTTCAGGACTGACCATGACAGGGTCTTTATCTGGTGGTCCTCCATCCACACCTTGATTGACCTGGCTTTGTGGCATGGAGCATTGTCTTGCTGGAAAAAAATAATCCTCATTACTCCAGTATAACCTTGTATGCGGCTTGATTCATGCATACTTCACAAAGATAAATCTGATCCGATTCCAGCCTTGCTGAAGCACCCACAGATTATCACTGATCCTCCACCAAATTTCACAGTGGGTGTAAGACACTGTGGCTTGTAGGCCTCTCCAGGTCTCTGTCTAACCATTAGACGAACAGGTCTTCTTGGGCAAAGCTGAAAATTGGACTAATCAGAGAAGATGACCTGGAATCGGAGAGTTTTATCTTTGTGAAGGATGCATGAATCAAGCAAGTATGTACTGTGCATGTATCAAGCCACGTATGTACAAGCCACGTATGTACAGGGATGCTGATAAAATTTATATGGAGGGGCAAGAAACCTGGAATAGCTCAGCTCAGAAAACCCTTCAAAAACCTCATATATGAGGGGGCCGGCCTTCCCAAGTATACAGAGATATTACGATGGAGCCAGACTATCCCATATAGCAGCCTGGCAACAGGGAAGAAAAATCCCTAGGGTGTAGCAGACTTCGCTACCATATGGGCTCAAATTGGAAGATTTACCCTTGATACTGGATTAAAGATTATCAGAATTGTCAATTACTAATGAAGTTGTTTGGCATTCCAGATTAATTGCTCGTCCCCGGTTCACGAGATGGGAGGAATATTAAAAAGTGTAAAGAACACACATCTGACGGTCTGGTGGAGATGCTTGCCAAATCAAATAATCTCCTGCTTGACAGAGTGGCCCATAGATGTTTCCAATTGGAATAGCTTTAGAGAACTAGCCTCGTACGGGCTTTGGTTTTGTAAAAGATCCTATCTAGGCAGTATAGGCCATTAGATAAACCTCTAGTTTCACACTATAATTCTCAAAATTATATGGAAGGGAAACCATGGCCTGGGAAGGGGAACCATATATTGCTGTTAGACCCAAAGACTGGGAAAAGACTTGTACAAATGTCCTGGAACTATATTTTAAAATCCTAAAACATTGACATTTCATACCCCTCGGCCTGTCTCAAGTTTCTAACACCTACTCTTCCGGATACTGGAGACAGCACAATGAGATTGCCTCAGACTTACGTATGTGGTGGGCTGATCCAAAATGGATTTCTTTGTGGAATTGATTATTTTAATTTTGTTCCTCATTGGGAATAATATGACAAGAACACCAACGGTTGGTTTCTTCAACTTCGCATATTTGGATAAATAGAAAAAAACGCTATTCACCCATATTGGGAATAGCAAGAGTTGGTGGAAGCAAGATCTTCCCACATTCCATCAAATAGTTCAATTGATCGATGGGAAAGGGTGTTTATATTGCCTAAAATAGACATGATGTGTACTGGGTGTGGAGTTATAAAATCATGATTAGAATAAATATACAATTTAAAAGAAGAATTACACATTAAATATGTTCTTCATAGATAAAACATTTATATATAAAATAAAATAATACATCTATCACCAAATCATTATTTCTTTACGTTTATGATGTGTAAAATATAGAATATGGAATAAAGAGTTATAAATGAAATTAACTTATATAGAATTAGTCAGAGTTTGGTTAGTAATGGGTTAAATGCTGTTTTAAGGACAATGTATTTAAAACTGTGACATGTACATTCAGTTGCTGTTGTCAATCAAAACACCTATACTGCTAGCTAGACACATAGTATAAATAAAACACTCTAATGCACTGCGCATGAACAAGTTAAAATAGTATTTTCTATGTCAGCCAAAATTATAAAGTCTTTTAAGGAAGTTAAAATATACAAAGATAGCCTTTTAATTTATGGTATGCTTTGATTTCATTGGCTTAAAATCTGTATATAAGCTTTACATTTGTATGAGGCTATTGTTATCTTCTGCCTTCAGCTCTCAAGGTATGTATTAATCTTGTTGTGATTAATAAATTATTTATGTCAACTAATATTTGATAAATATGAGTATTAATTTAATCTGTTAGATAACCCAGATTAAATATTTGTCTATAATTAGGGTTCTGTCTAACCAAGGCACATAATAAAGTCATATTAAGAATAAATTCTTACAGTATCTCTTTTTTTATCCTCTTTTGCGAGAATCATACATATACATCTGTTGCTAAACACACATTTAGTAACAGCCCTAGACAGAGGTATACAACACTTTGGGAAACTTTTCCTTTTGGAAATTTGAAACTCTTGGACCACAGTGCATTCTTAAGCTGGACTTTGAACACTGTGTGTGTCTGCTTGCTGCTAAGTAAGTAATTTTTTCTTTTTTTATCAAATAGAGTTAAATTATGGCTGTGCACACCATAAATTTTGACTTAATTGACATAGATTAGAGATCCACCCCTCTGTTTCAAGATTGTGTAATTGCTAGTATACAAAACACGGTGGTCCTTTTAAAATGCAAGATGCTTCTTGGCCTGCTTTGCATGAATGGTTGAATTCTTTAATTGATATTGTAGATATCAAAGACAAGAGAATTAAGAAAGGAAAAATGTTACAGGGTCTATTAGATACCTTACTGCAATCCTTGTGTTTAAATTAGCAATTACATATTAATTATAATCTGCAGGCATCTCTTTTAGATTCCTTAAATATACAGTTAGAAGACAGTAGAAATCAGAGTATGCTATCTGCACATACATGTGGTCTTCGAAATGATAAACTTTCTACATTAGAAAATACTAATACTTCACTTGAGGAAGTTGTTGAATCTTTGCAAAATTTGCGACAAACCTCTGCAAATGTTACATTCTCTGATAGTACATATGGCAGTGGTATTTTTATGTATTGTACTAAACAAAATGGTTTTATTCAAATTGGTACTTTAAATCTTGACCTCCCTCATAGTTTAAAACAAAATGAGAATGTGTTTTTAGACAAATTGGATGTATGTGTTACACCATCTGCTCATCCCCTGTATAAAAACACTTATTCAGACTTTCAAAGTTCTGAGACTATTCCAGTATTTCCTCTGGCATGCCCTCCTGCTTTATCAGAAAATGAGGTAATCTCAGCTGAAAAGTTACAATCTCTAATGGCCCATTATGATAAAATATGTAAAGATTTTGATGATATGGAGATTGCTTTGCATAAGGCAAAAGGGTCTCTGGGTAAGGAAATAAATGCTAATTCAGACTTAGAGCGTCAATTACAAGCTTTATCTCAGGAACTCATTTCTGTTAAAACTGCAACTGACAGATATAAAACTGATTTTGCTAACCTGAGACATACTTCTGATGCTAAATTAGAAAAATCTGACAAATTGTTACAAGAACTGACTGACAAAAATGAACGTCTGCGTTCAGATTTAAAATGAACAAAAGACACACAACGAATTGTTATTAAAGATCCAGTTTCTGTTGACATGAAACAGCCACATTTTAATCTTAAAGCAACTGAGACAAGAGCTATTTTATCTGAAATAGGCTTAGCACCAATTAATAAAGGCTCTGTTGATGATTTTAATACGTTTTGTAAATGGACTGTGCAATTTTTGCGTTGGGAAACTGGTAATGATTTACAACTGATTGAAGTTTTCCTTAAAGGATTGGGATCTCATTCTCCTGTTTTAGAAGGTTTTGCACATTCCTTTCCCCAACTGATTGACAGATGCTGCCATAAATTGTTTCATGTCACAAATAGGTTCCAGTTACACAAATCCTTTGCACCCCTCCCTAATGAGTATATTACAGAGAATTGTTGTTTTTCTAGCTGCATGTGACAAAAAGCAACTTCTCCTGCTCATAGAAAAGACATACAAACTGATTTACAAAACAGTAAAATAATTTGTGAATTAATTCTTACATTAGTTCCTGCTAACATTTCACACATAATGACTATATGCTATGGTGACATGACTGATGTTGACTTCCATACTTGGATTGACCATTTGCAAATAGAAGCTGACAGACATTATCAGTATACCCCTGTAGCTGTAATTTCGGATCAGGGACAAAGAACATGGAGAGAAGCTACCAAGCAGAAAGAGAATGTTTTTAAAACAGGGCAAGCAGAGGGAGCCCACAATAGAGGTAGAACTGACTTTAAAGGAAAAGATAGTAGAAGAGGGAGAGGAATTGGACCTAATGGTCAGTGGATACCACTGAAAGAGATTTTAGCATCACAAAAAGAGCTTCAGCGTACAGTAGATTTACACAGACAGCAAGTAAAGGAAGCTAATTTGACTCCTGTTGCAGCTGTGGTTACAGCTCCCCCTCCTTTCTCTCATTAGGGAAGTGTTTTCTCTCTAAATCCTACTTGTTTAGATTGGCCCCTGAAACTAGATGAGTGGGGTAGACCTGTATGATATATATGGGTAGATGGGGAGGAAATTAAAACCTTGATTGACACAGGGGCTGCAGCTACTCTTATGCCAGGATTGCCTAAAACTGATCAATACAGAACTACTAACATTATTGGTATTACTGGGACACCAAAGCAGGTGTATGTTGAATCTAGGCTTTTGACAATTGGTAACAAATCTATTTACTCTGATTTGTTTTTAGGAGTTGGTGTACAAGCTCTCCTTGGTGCTACTGATATTGATAAATTTGGATTTATTGTTGATTTGATCAATAATATGTTTTGGAATATTGATTCTTTGTTTTCAAATTCTACAAATGCATTGCATCAATTTAAACAACAACTACCTCCTGTTTATGTTATTCATCCACATGAGGAAATAGGATCAGTAAAAGGAATTAAAACTAAACACCCACCAGCACCCCCTATGGGTACTGAATCATGGTGGCATGAATATGATGAGTTATGGGCCAAAGATAACCTTGATTGTGGTTGTTCAAACTTAGTTGTTTCAATGGAAGGGTCTCATCATCCCTATGTAAAACAATATCCTATTCCTCGTGAGGCTGAAAAAGACTTAGAATTGATTATTGATCAATTACTTAAGAGAGGTTTGATTCATCATTGTCAAACAGCAGGTTCTTCACCTGTTTGGCCTGTTTGTAAAACTGATGGTACTTGGCGCTTGACAATTGATTATAGACGCTTAAATGAGACTGTTTATCGCACTGCACCTGTTGTAGCATCTTATCCTGAGTTAATTGCTAAATTAACCCCTGAAATGCAGTATAACAGTGTATTGGATTTGGCTAATGGTTTTTGTAGTATACAGGTGACACCTGAGACTCAGTATCGTACAAGTTTCACTTTCCAATCAAATATATATTGTTGGCAAGTTTTACCTCAAGGATATTGCGATAGCCCAACGATATTTCATGGTATGTTGGCAAATGTATTAAAATCCCATGGGTTGCATAACAAGGTGATTCAATATGTTGATGATTTGTTAATAGCTACTGAAACTAGGGATAGTAACATCAAACTGCTCAGAAAGGTTTTAGATTGCATTAAAGACAGTGGCCTGAAATTGAATCCTGACAAATGTCAATTGGTTCAACAAAGGGTTAACTATCTGGGCCTAGAGCTCAGTCCCACTGGTAGAAGTATACTTGAAGACAGAGTTAAACATATTCTTTCTTTGCCACACCCTGTAGATGTTAAAGCTTTGCAACAATTTTTAGGCCTTACAGGTTTTTGTAGAGAATTTTTTTCGCTAAATATGCCCAACTTGCAGAACCATTACATGATCTTTTCAAACAAAACAAATTTGAATGGAATGACTCTCATACTGAGACATTCACTGCTTTAAAAACAGCACTGGCTAGTGCTCCTGTCTTAGGCACTCCTGCTTCAGACAAACCATTTTACTTGTATTCTAGAGTTTCAGACACCACTCTTGGCTCTCTTGTTGCACAATACCAAGGTGACACACTAATACCTATTGCTTACCTAAGTAGAAAAATGACACCTCCAGAATTGAAATTTGGTCCTTGTGAAAAAATTGCACTTGCTACTTACTGGACTATTCAACGTCTTCAATATCTTTTAAGTGGTCAGCATATTGTAATTCGCTCACATCACAATCCACTTTTCTTACTACAAAAACACAATTTAGCTCTTAGTGACATTCACAATGAAAGAGTTGGCAGATGGATGACAACTCTACTCACTGAAAACATTACAGTTGAATCTTTAAAGAAACCCTCTGTATATGTACTTGGTATTCTAATACAAGGTAAAGATCACATATGCCAACCTATACTTGCCCCTAAGGCGCATCCTGTTTTTAAAGAAGGTTGCCCTGCTGATGCTGGGAACAATCTTGTTTGTTACATTGATGCTAGTTCTTCAATGGTAGATGGTAAAAGGATGACAGGATTTGCAGGTGTTCTTATAGAAGGTAGAAAGGTTATTGATCAATTTCAATATTCTTGTAAACATACTGGCGCACAATTTGCTGAATTGACTGCATTACTAACCTTAATTTGTGACAAAATTGGAAAAGGTGGTACACATTTGGTAGTCACAGATTCAATGTATGTTTTTAGAAGTGCTCTAATTTTGCTTACTTTTTGGATTAATAACAAATGGCAATCCACTGATGGTAATGTTATTCAACATAAGACTATGTGGGAACGCATACATGAACTTACTAATGATCATGTGGGCTCAATAAAATTGATTAAGGTAAAGGCACACAGATCTAATGGTCCTTTAGCCTATGGGAATAGTTTTGCAGATCATTTAGCAAAAGAAGCTGCTCTTTCCCATGACACTCCATTTTGGGAGGAAGAGGATGCTTTCCTTGGTACTCCTCTCCTTCCCATTCAATTGTATGATCCTAATGACAATGGTGCTCCATGGTCAATTCTTAGAGAACATCAAGAATATGATCTTGAAATGTCACCTCTTTTTCAAGATCCTGAACCAAAGTTGGGTAAAGAAAAATTGCAAATTGAACATGATATTTTAGTCAAAGATAGTGAATATGGCCCAGTTTTGGTAATTCCTTCACATTTGGTAAAAAAATCTACTTGCTTGGATACATAGTTCAACTACAGGTGGTCATCCTAAATTACAGGAATGTATGGATAGGTTATCCAAATTAGGATGGTGGCCTACAATGATAATTGACATACAAAGTCACATTGACAGTTGTATTGTCTGTGCTCATCAAGATCCAGCTAGACAAATCACATGAGGAGCTTTGATGAGGAATGCTCCTACCGGTCCATGGGATAGGTTACAGGTTGATTTTGTAGGAAAACTACCATTAACAGCTTGCAAGAATTGTTATATGTTGGTAGTTATTGATTCTTTCACAAGATGGGTTGAAGCATTTCCTACCCCAAACAAAACAGCTAGTACAACTGCTCGCATTTTAGTCAAAGAAATAATTTGCCGTTGGGGTGTACCTCTTTCAATGGACTCTGATAATGGTGGTGAATTTGTAAATGATATTTTGAAGGAAGTCACTACATGGCTTGATCTTCCTTGGGATTTTCATATTCCCTATCATCTTCAGAGTGGATGTGTTGTAGAAAGAATGAATAGTCAGATTAAGAAAGTAAGTAAAATTTGCAATGCAAATGGAAAAAATGGGGATTCTTTGCTACCTTTTGTTCTTGTTCGCTTAAAGGGACAGTCTACACCAGAATTTTTATTGTTTTAAAAGATAGATAATCCCTTATTACCCATTCCCCAGTTTTGAATAACCAACACTGTTATATTAATATACTTTTTACGTCTGTGATTACCTTGTATCTAAGCCTCTGCAGACTGCCCCTTTATTTCAGTTCTTTTGACAGACTTGCAGTCTAGCCAATCAGTGCCTACTCCCAGATAACTTCACGTGCACGAGCACAGTGTTATCTATATGAAATACGTGAACTAACACCCTCTAGTGGTGAAAAACTGTTAAAATGCATTCTGAAAAGAGATGGCCTTCAAGGTTCAAGAAATTAGCATATGAACCTCCTAGGTTAAGCTTTCAACTAAGAATACCAAGAGAACAAAGCAAAATTGGTGATAAAAGTAAATTGGAAAACTGTTTAAAATTACATGCTCTATCTGAATCATGAAAGTTTATTTTTGACTAGACTGTCCCTTTAAGATCTAGGGTAAACAGACATATTCAAATGACTCCATATGAGGTACTGTTTGGTAGAAATATGCCTTCATGGGAACGCCTTTTGCTTCCAATAGATACTTCAGTTTGTTTAACCTTAGCTAATGAAGAATGGGCAAAACAACATTCTTTATGGATAGCTACTATTCAGGGACAGGTTATGGCTACGGATGCTATGTCCGCATTGAAAAGCAAAAATGATTTTGATATAAAATCTGATCTTACTTAATATCAGGTTGGAAATTCTGTCTGTATATTCAAACAAGGACAGAAAAACCCTAGGAAATTTCCTAAGGAATGTTGGGAGGGTCCCTATTTAATTATTGATAAAATTGGACCATCCATTTACCTGATACAAAAATCTGATGGTGAAAATGTATTTAAGCATGCAATGCAACTTTAACTGTATAAGGGCTCTTAAAGCCCTGTGTTTTTTCATTATTTGTATTTTATTTTTCAGGTATATATGTATAAAACTTGTGAATCCTCAGTCTGTTCAAGATTCTGCCTTCAACTGTGACAGGATTTGAACAACTATACTGTGAATGACACTGCTATAAAAGGATCAAAAGAACCAGTCTTGGAACAGTTTGTTATTCCTACACTCTAAGACTACCTCATATTATACCTGTTATATTTATGCTTATAGTTTTCATATAAATTGTTAAGTTGTCTAAGAAAATACTTATATATTTTATTTTAGTTGTTAATATATTTTCTTGGACCATAAGGAATGAAGGTTCCTTTAAATGACGTCATCCAAGATGGCGTCCCTCGAATTCCGATTGGCTGATAGGATTCTATTAGCCAATCGGAATTAAGGTAGGAAAAATCCAATTGGCTGATCCAAACAGCCAATAGAATGCGATTGAGCTTGCATTCTATTGGCTGATTGGATCAGCCAATCGGATTGCACTTCAATCCGATTGGCTGATTACATCAGCCAATCGGATTTTTCCTACCTTAATTCCGATTGGCTGATAGAATGCTATCAGCCAATCGGAATTCGAGGGACACCATCTTTGGATGACGTCATTTAAAGGAACCTTCATTCTTCGTTAGGACTTCGATTGAAGAGGATGGCTGGAGGACCTCTTCTGCCTCGATCGGATGAAGACTTCTGCCGTATGGAGGACCACTTGTTCCCGGCTGGGTGAAGACGTCTCAAAGTAGGGTGATTTTCAAGGGGTTAGTGTTAGGTTTTTTTAAGGGTGGTTTGGGTGGGTTTTAGAGTAAGGTTGGGTGGTGGGTTTTAATGTTGGGGGGGTTGTATTTCTTTTTTTTACAGGTAAAAGAGCTGATTACTTTGGGGCAATGCCCCGCAAAAGGCCCTTTTAAGGGCTATTTGTAATTTAGTATAGGGTAGGGAATTTTATTATTTTGGGGGGATTTTTTATTTTATTAGGGGGCTTAGATTAGGTGTAATTAGTTTAAACTTCTTGTAATTTTTTTTATTTTCTGTAATTCTGTAGAGTTTTTTTGTACTTTAGTTATTTTTAGTTAATTTTATTTAATGTTAGGTAATTGTAGTTAATTAATTTAATTTATTTAATGATAGTGTAGTGTTAGGTGTAATTGTAACTTAGGTTAGGATTTATTTTACAGTTAATTTTGTATTTATTTTAGCTAGGTAGCTATTAAATAGTTAATAACTATTTAATAGCTATTGTACCTAGTTAAAATAAATACAAACTTGCCTGTAAAATAAAAATAAAAATAAATCCTAAACTAGCTACAATGTAACTAATAGTTATATTGTAGCTATCTTAGGGTTTATTTTACAGGTAAGTATTTAGTTTTAAATAGGATTGATTTATTTAATTATAGGAATATTTATTTAGATTAATTTAAATAATATTTAAGTTAGGGGGGTGTTAGGGTTAGGGTTAGACTTAGGTTTAGGGGTTAATTCATTTATTATAGTGGCGGTGGTGTAGGGGGGTAGATTAGGGGTTAATCAATGTACTGTAGGTGGCGGTGGTGTAGGGGGGTCAGGATAGGGGTTAATAAATGTAATGTAGGTGGCTCCGGCGGTTTAGGGGTTAAACAATTAATTTATTTGCGGCGGGGCCGGGATCGGTAGGATAGGGGTTAATAACTTTATGTAGGTGGCGGCGGTATAGGGGGCGGCAGATTAGGGGTTAATATGTATAATGTAGGTGGCAGCGGGGTCCGGAGTGGCGGTTTAGGGGTTCATATATTTATTATAGTGGCGGTGGGGTCCGGGAGCGGCGGTTTAAGGGTTAATAAGTATAAAGTAGGTGGCGGCGGTGTAGGGGGGGGCAGATTAGGAGTGTTTAGACTCGGTGTACATGTTAGGGTGTAAGGTGCAGACACTTCCCATAGAAATCAATGGGATATCGCGCAGCAGCGAATATGAGCTGTCGCTGCTGTCAGAATCCCATTGATCCCTATGGGATCCGCCGCCTCCAGGGCGGCGGATTGAAAACCAGGTACGCTGGGCCGGAATAGTGGCGAGCATACCTGGTAGAAAGTTGATAACTTCCAAAAGTAGTCAGATTGTGCCGAACTTGCGTTCGGAACATCTGGAGTGACGTAACCATCGATCTGTGTTGGACCGAGTCCAGCGGATCGTAGGTTACGTCACTAGGTTCTACTTTTGCCGGTCTGTAGGGCTTGATAACTATGGCGAATCAGCCTCGCCACAAATACGCTGCAGAATTCCAGCGTATTTGCGGTTGACGGCTTGATAACTAGAGGCCATAGTGTACATAATTGACTAACTTGTGTGCTGAGTTGGCGCACTTGAATGGACAAGCTATCATTACCCATGGCCGATTTTTTGATGTCCCAGGGTATTGATTCCTAGATCCCTGGGATCCCTCAGAATCATAGCTATTTTTCCTATTTTGATGTGGTTGTCTTTGGGGTTCAACTTGTCCAGCGTTAGTATTTTGGGGAGCACTATTTACTTGGGGTGTCTGGTTACCCTGAGAGTATGTTCGCCACTTATTGTATCTACCTTTGCGGGGATACCTATTATCTTGTGGGTATTCTTCTCTTTGGGAATAATTATTTACCTGGGTATGCCCCCCATTTTGGGTATAGTCTCTCTGCGCCTCAGCGCGTGTTGGGGGAGGAGCAGAGTTAAAACTCTGTGGGGATGGCCTGTTTTCTCGGGCCACCTCCGCATAGGTTTTCTTTTTAGACTCCAAATTGAGGGGGCTAGGTGACACCCTAGTTTCTGCCACAATTTTGGGACTGGGTTTTGATTCCCTTTTAGCCCCCTGTTCACCAGACTGCTGAATAGAGTATATCTTTGTTCTCTCTTTGATCAGCCAGTCTAATGAGCAGTGCTCATCAAAATCTCTAGCTAAATTAACTTTGATGTGTGTGGGCAATGCTTTGAAAAATAAATTCACAAATTCTGGGCAATCAAATATGGGATAATCTTCAGCCATACTGTACACATTTTTCAGTACAGAAAGGAATTCTATAGGGATTTGGTTTGCACTACATTTTAAACCGTATACAGCTATTTTCACTGCACTTTTAGTGCGATATTGCCCAAATTCTTTTCTGCACTGTCATTTTGTCTCATTCCAGGAATGAATATTCATATCCTTTAGTGAAGCAAACAATTTGTGATATTTACCTTCAAATACCCAGGGCAGAAAGTCAATTTTTGACTGCTCACTTTTAACATTCATAATGGATAAAGCATTTTCAAAGGTCTCTAAGTGGTCAATTATAGAATTGGTCCCTTTGTTGGAGAACTTAGGTACTGCATCCTTTAAGAAAGTAATTATTTTAGGGGTGTCATATACCTTATTAGACGTATCTTGGGATTTCCTAGGAGCCTTATTTTTGGGGTTGGAGTGTTCCCTATTTTCCCTTTTACTATGGGGAGACCCCCTATGTACATTATTATTACGTGGGCTATTTGGGTATCTTTCTCCGCCCTCTGACTCACTATTAGAGCTTCCCTCCCCCTCATCAGCTGAGTTATATTAGCTCCCTGAATTTATATCATGAGGTGACTGTCTATTTGGGAAATTTACTTCGGACTCAACAGGGGTCCTTAGTCTACATTCTTCCCTAAATTTCTGCATTTCATCCCTGATGCATTCTCTAAGAGAGTTAGAATTATCTGCATTATTCTCACTGCTAATAGAGGTGTTTTCATTATGGCGATATTACTTTTTTAAATCACTTAATTCTCTCTGGCTTTGTGCGAGCTGTTTATTTAACTCTTGTATTTTTGCTAGTAAATTTAAGTTATGTTTATCTAAGGTGGCTATGTCTTGGGAAAACTCATCAATTTTATTTTCGGCTATATTTAAATTCTCTTCACATGAATGAAGAATGAAGGGTCCTTTAAATGACGTCATTCAAGATGGCGTCCCTTGAATTCCGATTGGCTGATAGAATTCTATCAGCCAATCAGAATTAAGGTAGAAAAAATCCTATTGACTGATGCAATCAGCAAGGATTAAAGAACATAAAAGAGACATTTCAAAAACGAGCAGTATAGCAAGACACTTCGGGGCCTATTTATCAAGCCGTCTACTTTACCTGCCTTCGCCGTTTCAATACGCCCGCCTAAGCTCGCCTACCATCGCCGCCGCGGACCTGAAAAAAATCGACTAAGTTATCAATAAAGCTGTCAAAAAGCTGCGCACCAAGTACGGGGCGATGAGCAGCGGATTGTGAGAGTTATCACTCATCCGATCTCGCTGCTCTTCGGCTTTTTCCCAGCTTTATTGATACCCCTGTCACTAAGCACCCACACTAACTACACTGTTCTACCCCCTATACCGGCGCCCCCGGAGCCCCCCGCAACTAAATAAAGTTATTAACCCCTAAACTGCCGCTCCTAGACCCCGCCGCAACTCTTATAAATGTATTAACCCCTAAACCGCCGCTCCCGGACCCCGCCGCCACCTACATTATACCTATTAACCCCTATCCTGCCCCAACTATACCGTCGCCATCTATAATAAAGTTATTAACCCCTATCCTGACGATCCCGGACCTCGCCACAACTAAATAAATAGTTTAACCCCTAAACCGCAGCTTCCGGACCCCGCCGCCACCTATATTAAACTTATTAACCCCTAATCTGCCCCCCTATACCGTCGCCCTCTATAATAAAATTATTAACTCCTATCCTGCCCCCCACTACACCGCTGCCATTGTAATAAAATTATTAACCCCTAAACCTAAGTCTAACCCTAACCCTAACACCCCCCTAACTTAAATATTAATTAAATAAATCTAAATAATATTTCTCTTATTAACTAAATTAATCCTATTTAAAACTAAATACTTACCTTTAAAATAAACCCTAATATAGCTACAATATAAATAATAATTATATTGTAGCTATCTTAGGATTTATTTTTATTTTACAGGCATCTTTCAATTTATTTTAACTAGGTACAATAGCTATTAAATAGTTATTAACTATTTAATAGCTACCTAGCTAAAATAAAGAGAAATTTACCTGTAAAATAAAAATTAACCTAAGTTACAATTACACCTAACACTACACTATACTTTAATAAATTATTTCTATTTAAAACTAAATACTTACCTGTAAAATAAACCCTAAGATAGCTACAATATAATTAATAATTATATTGTAGCTATTTTAGGATTTATATTTATTTTACAGGTAATTTTGTATTTATTTTAGCTATTTAGAATAGTTATTAAATAGTTATTAACTATTTAATAACTACCTAGCTAAAAGAAATACAAAATTACCTGTAAAATAAATCTAAACCTAACACTACACTATCATTAAATTAATTAAATAATTTACCTACAAATAACTACAATTAAATACAATTAAATAAACTAACTGAAGTACAAAAAATAAAAAAATAAGTTACAAACATTTAAAAAATATTACAACAATTTTAAGCTACTTACACCTAATCTAGGCCCCCTAATAAAATAACAAAGCCCCCCAAAATAAAAAAAAAATTCCCTACCCTATTCTAAATTAAAAAGTTCAAAGCTCTTTTACCTTACCAGCCCTTAAAAGGGCCTTTTGCGGGGCATGCCCCAAAGAATTCAGCTCTTTTGCCTGTAAAAGAAAAATACAACCCCCCCAACATTAAAACCCACCACCCACATACCCCTAATCTAACCCAAACCCCCCTTAAAAAAACCTAACACTACCCCCCTGAAGATCATCCTACCTTGAGTCGTCTTCAGCCAGCCGACCATCGATGGAACCGAAGAGGAGATCCGGAGCGGCAGAAGTCATCATCCAAGGGGCGCTGAAGAAATCTTCCATCTGATGAAGTCATCATCCAGGCGGCGCTGAAGAAATCTTCCATCCGGGCGATGTCATCTTCCAAGCGGCGTCTTCAATCTTCATCCATCTGGAGCGGAGCCATCTTCAGACGAGCCGACGCGGAGCCATCCTCTTCTTCCCGACGACTACCGTCGAATGGATATTCCTTTAAGGGACATCATCCAAGATGGCGTCCCTTCAATTCCGATTGGCTGATAGGATTCTATCAGCCAATCGGAATTAAGGTAGGAAAAATCTGATTGGCTGATTGAATCAGCCAATCAGATTGAAGTTCAATCCGATTGGCTGATTGGATCAGCCAATCAGATTGAGCTTGCATTCTATTGGCTATTCTGATCAGCCAATAGAATGCGAGCTCAATCTGATTGGCTGATCCATGGATGAATATTGAAGACGCCGCTTGGAAGATGACATAGCCCGGATGGAAGATTTCTTCAGCGCCGCCTGGATGATGACTTCATCGGATGGAAGATTTCTTCAGCGCCCCTTGGATGATGACTTCTGCCGCTCCGGATCTCCTCTTTGGTTCCATCGATGGTCGGCTGGCTGAAGACGACTCAAGGTAGGATGATCTTCAGGGGGGTAGTGTTAGGTTTTTTTAAGGGGGGTTTGGGTTAGATTAGGGGTGGGGGTTTTTAATCTTGGGGGGGGGGGTTATTTTTATTTTACAGGCAAAAGAGCTGAATTCTTTGGGGCATGCCCCGCAAAAGGCCCTTTTAAGGGCTGGTAAGGTAAAAGAGCTTTGAACTTTTTAATTTAGAATAGGGTAGGGAATTTTTTTATTTTGGGGGGCTTTGTTATTTTATTAGGGGGCTTAGATTAGGTGTAATTATCTTAAAATTGTTGTAATATTTTTTAAATGTTTGAAACTTATTTTTTTTATTTTTTGTAACTTAGCTTTTTTTATTTTTTGTACTTTAGTTAGTTTATTTAATTGTATTTAATTGTAGTTATTTGTAGGTAATTTATTTAATTAATTTAATGATAGTGTAGTGTTAGGTTTAATTGTAACTTAGGTTAGGATTTATTTTACAGGTAATTTTGTATTTCTTTTAGCTAGGTAGTTATTAAATAGTTAATAACTATTTAATAACTATTCTAACTAGCTAAAATAAATACAAAGTTACCTGTAAAATAAATATAAATCCTAAAATAGCTACAATGTAATTATTAATTATATTGTAGCTATCTTAGGGTTTATTTTACAGGTAAGTATTTAGTTTTAAATAGAAATAATTTATTAAAGTATAGTGTAGTGTTAGGTGTAATTGTAACTTAGGTTAGTTTTTATTTTACAGGTAAATTTCTCTTTATTTTAGCTAGGTAGCTATTAAATAGTTAATAACTATTTAATAGCTATTGTACCTAGTTAAAATAAATTGAAAGTTGCCTGTAAAATAAAAATAAATCCTAATATAGCTACAATATAATTATTATTTATATTGTAGCTATATTAGGGTTTATTTTAAAGGTAAGTATTTAGTTTTAAATAGGATTAATTTATTTAATAAGAGAAATATTATTTAGATTTATTTAATTAATATTTAAGTTAGGGGGGTGTTAGCGTTAGACTTAGGTTTAGGGGTTAATCATTTTATTACAGTTGCGACGGTGTAGTGGGGGGCAGGATAGGGGTTAATAACTTTATTATAGAGGGCGACGGTGTAGGGGGGGCAGATTAGGGGTTAATAGGTATCATGTAGGTGGAAGTGGGGTCTGGGAGAGGCGGTTTAGGGGTTAATACATATATTATAGTTGCGGCTGGGAGCGGCGGTTTAGGGGTTAACATGTTTATTATAGCTTGCGGTGGGATCCAGGAGCGGCGGTTTAGGGGTTAATCAGTTTATTAGAGTGGCGTGGGCTCCGAGAGCGGCGGTTTAGGAGTTAATCAGTTTATTGGAGTGGCGGTGGGCTCCGGGAGCGGCGGTTTAGGGGTTAATCAGTTTATTAGAGTGACGGTGGGCTCCGGGAACGGCGCTTTAGGGGTTAATCAGTTTATTAGAGTGGCTGTGGGCTCCGGGAGCAGCCGTTTAGGGGGTAATACATTTATTTAGTTGCGGCAGTGTAGGGGGGGACAGATTAGGGGTGTTTAGACTCAGGGTACATGTTAGGGTGTTAGTTGCAGACAGCTCCCATAGGAATGAATGGGATGTCTGGCAGCAGCGAACATGAACTTTTGCTATGGTCAGACTCCCATTGATTCCTATGGGATCCGCCGCCTCCAGGGCGGATTGAAAACCAGGTATGCTGGGCCGGAAAAGTGCCGAGCGTACCTGCTAGTTTTTTGATAACTAGCAAAAGTAGTCAGATTGTGCCACACTTGTGTGTGGAACATCTGGAGTGACGTAAGAATTGATCTGTGTCGGACTGAGTCCGGCGGATCGAAGCTTACGTCACTAAATTCTACTTTTGCCGGTATCTAGGGCTTGATAACTAAGGCGAATGAGCCTCGCCACAAATACGCTGCGGAATTCCAGCGGATTTGAGGTTGACTGCTTGATAAATAGGCCCCTTCAAGTTATTTCACAACAGTAATGAAGAAACATTAAGATTCTTGGGATTAGAGAAGGTAGATATAACAAGAGGTGGTAACTTAGATAAAATATTGCTACAAAAAGAATGTAGGTGGATATATGACCTTAAAGCCCTAAAACCATATGGGCTTAATGAAGAGATAAATTATGCTCCTTTTCTCTAATTCATAAATATGAAAATAATAATGGAACTTCAGGTTTTGAAGAATATATAAGATTTAATAAATATTGTCCTGAAAATAACCAGAAATTTTACAACAAGGATAAGGAAGTGTTAAGAGTCTCTTTATTAGAATTCTAAAAATTGATGTCAGAAAGTTGCAACAAGTATAAATAAATAAATAAATGGATGTTTAATAATATTTATTGCAACAATAATATAAACTAAAAAACTGTAATATATAAATTATATATATATATATAAATAAAATTGTTTTCAAGACAATTGCATGAAATAACATTGTATCAAATTAGAATGAAATAATGTATATATATATATATATATATATATATAAGTTTTAATTTAAACCATGAATTCCTCGATCTATGGATGAAGTTGATTAACAGTATTGAGTAATGCCAAATGAAAATATTATTATTTCACCTAAAGGGCGGTACAAACTAAACGATACATAAGGTCTGAACTTTGACCAATGAGAAAGAAGCCGGATGAAGCCCTAAACAAGCAACCAGTAAAGTGAAACGTGCGTAGCTGAGAGCTAAATCAAACTGAGGGCTGCAGCTGAGCCCTCAATATTACGTTAAACCAACGAAAAGAAAAACAACGGTACAAAGTTTGACACACTCGTTGTGAGTTGGAAGAAAGCGATAATTGGAGCGTGCATGTGAGTATTCCCTAAGGGGAGGAAAAAAGGAAAATTGGAGATCTGCAATCAAGGTAAAGCTTTTGATACTTGTTACCTATGTTGCAGCATAATGGAGACTGACAGCCTAGCAAGGTGTGCGGAAGTCTAGCTACACAAGCCCTAATTCCTTGAGGCGTCACACAGTCAGTAACTATAACGGATAAACTTTACAAGTTTAAACTCACATGCACCAGAGTGATATACAGCATAATATTATAACTCCTAGAGTGATAAGTCTTACTTTTGTACCATTATCCAATACGAACACCTTCATCAAAGACCTAGTATGTTCAAGGACTTTTTATATGGCTGAAGAATACAATCTGCAATACTTGAGAAATAAAACTCTTTGGGACATACTTGAGGTCCAACATTGGACTTTAATCGAACTAGTCTGTTATAAGAACATAATACATAGTGTAAAACAAGTGGGCCCATGTTCGTTATTTAATAATAGTGATTTTTCTTGAAGTTGGTAGTGAATAAATCATATGTGCATAAAGAGAATTGTTCTTTATATGTGACTTTACTATTATCCTCTGTAATTTGAATGTAGGTGTTGTGAAGATATGGGAGCAATCATATTTTAAACACATAGTGGTAAGGAATTTAAAGGGGAAGTAGACCTCTGTAGGAATCGCTAGTTATTAGACAAATTTAACCCCATACTCTGGTGCCGGATAAAGGGATCTAAGTGAGGATTAATTTCCCCACAACTATCTCTTTTGAATTATTATTTAAATAAACTTTTCCCCCCGAGCACAGTGCTGATCTGATATTAACTCATAAGTCAGATCACTCGAATGAGTTAGTGAAAATAAGTGAAGTGGTGCGAATCAAACTTAATATATATATATATATATATATATATATATATATATACACATTCACTTACACTCTACACACTTACACGTATTTTAGGTGATATATTCTTGTTATTAATATATGTATAGGTTAGTCATCTAGTATTACAACTCACACTGATTTTTATTATTATTATTATTTTTATTTATCTATTTATAATTGTTTTATTATTATTATTATTTTTTCAGAGACCCTATAAGTTACAAAACACTGCATATTTTAACATCTAGGGTATGGATCAATATGGATTTGTATATCAACACTTGTGGGGTAATAGTATCTAAGACAGGTAGCACTGAATTATATAATTTACGGATATCCCTTATCCATTGAGCTTACACCTAACAACTCATTGTGATAGTGCCTTGTTAAATCCCTTTTTTATTGTGGAGGCACTAGAACCACAAAATAATAATTCTTTCTAGAACATAATATTTGGCTTTGAGCTGTGATGCAATTTACAGTATTGCCAAATATGGTGATCTTACATTTGTATAACAACTAACGATGAAAGGGGGGAAAAAAACGTAAGATTTTTTTCAGTAATAATGGTTAATTACTTTTAAGGACCAATCATGCATTGATATCAAGGAGTAATAGGGAGAATAGCCAATCACGCATATCCAGAGACAAAATGGGCGGCTATGAGGAACACACCCCTCGATCCGATAGGATACACATTTAAATACATACCCCCTTTGGTTGATAGGACACATGTCAAGATATACACAAATGGATTTGATAGGCTAAATGCAATTTCACATTTAGAGATTGGTTGGGATGGATTAAACAAACTATATACGGAAGTTAGTAATATACATTGTATTTATAACACGGATCCACACTATCAATATCCTGCTCTTTCAAAAGGAGCATTGATGGGTTAAATCTGATATATCTGGAGGGAAATAAAGGTAGGATTTGTTCTGTCTACTATCAGACAAATAAATGCCATTTAAGAAAACTCATAAAGGATTTATAGCAGAAAATAAATGGAACGATTAGATTGTCCATCACTATTATGATTTGCATATATACAGAGGGAGAATTTTATATTCTTAATCTACATATAGATTTTATAAAGAGGTATATGGATGGAGGACCCTATGTTCTTTTATAGGAAGAGAGGATTGAAATATTTGTGAGATAAATATAAATGAAATGGGTATTATTTCAAATTATTGAAATTATCACTGAAATATGAGTTACACATTTGTGATATTTTAATTTTGTAATGTATACATTGTTTGTTATTATTGTTGCTTAATGTGAACATTGTGTGATGCCGTATATACAGGGAGTGTAGAATTATTAGGCAAATGAGTATTTTGACCACATCATCCTCTTTATGC
This sequence comes from Bombina bombina, assembly GCF_027579735.1. NCBI lineage: Eukaryota > Metazoa > Chordata > Amphibia > Anura > Bombinatoridae > Bombina > Bombina bombina. The sequence goes on from NC_069499.1 coordinate 272,755,749, forward strand.
ATGTTGTCTTACTCCAAGCTGTATAGGCTCGAAAGCCTACTACCAATTAAGCATATTAGGTGATGTGCATCTCTGTAATGAGAAGGGGTGTGGTCTAATGACATCAACACCCTATATCAGGTGTGCATAATTATTAGGCAACTTCCTTTCCTTTGGCAAAATGGGTCAAAAGAAGGACTTGACAGGCTCAGAAAAGTCAAAAATAGTGAGATATCTTGCAGAGGGATGCAGCACTCTTAAAATTGCAAAGCTTCTGAAGCGTGATCATCGAACAATCAAGCGTTTCATTCAAAATAGTCAACAGGGTCGCAAGAAGCGTGTGGAAAAACCAAGGTGCAAAATAACTGCCCATGAACTGAGAAAAGTCAAGCGTGCTTCTGCCAAGATGCCACTTGCCACTAGTTTGGCCATATTTCAGAGTTGTAACATCACTGGAGTGCCCAAAAGCACAAGGTGTGCAATACTCAGAGACATGGCCAAGGTAAGAAAGGCTGAAAGACGACCACCACTGAACAAGACACACAAGCTGAAACGTCAAGACTGGGCCAAGAAATATCTCAAGACTGATTTTTCTATGGTTTTATGGACTGATGAAATGAGAGTGAGTCTTGATGGGCCAGATGGATGGGCCCGTGGCTGGATTGGTAAAGGGCAGAGAGCTCCAGTCTGACTCAGACGCCAGCAAGGTGGAGGTGGAGTACTGGTTTGGGCTGGTATCATCAAAGATGAGCTTGTGGGGCCTTTTCGGGTTGAGGATGGAGTCAAGCTCAACTCCCAGTCCTACTGCCAGTTTCTGGAAGACACCTTCTTCAAGCAGTGGTACAGGAAGAATTCTGCATCCTTCAAGAAAAACATGATTTTCATGCAGGACTATGCTCCATCACACGCGTCCAAATACTCCACAGCGTGGCTGGCAAGAAAGGGTATAAAAGAAGAAAATCTAATGACATGGCCTCCTTGTTCACCTGATCTGAACCCCATTGAGAACCTGTGGTCCATCATCAAATGTGAGATTTACAAGGAGGGAAAACAGTACACCTCTCTGAACAGTGTCTGGGAGGCTGTGGTTGCTGCTGCACGCAATGTTGATGGTGAACAGATCAAAACACTGACAGAATCCATGGATGGCAGGCTTTTGAGTGTCCTTGCAAAGAAAGGTGGCTATATTGGTCACTGATTTGTTTTTGTTTTGTTTTTGAATGTCAGAAATGTATATTTGTGAATGTTGAGATGTTATATTGGTTTCACTGGTAAAAATAAATAATTGAAATGGGTATATATTTGTTTTTTGTTAAGTTGCCTAATAATTATGCACAGTAATAGTCACCTGCACACACAGATATCCCCCTAAAATAGCTAAAACTAAAAACAAACTAAAAACTACTTCCAAAAATATTCAGCTTTGATATTAATGAGTTTTTTGGGTTCATTGAGAACATGGTTGTTGTTCAATAATAAAATTAATCCTCAAAAATACAACTTGCCTAATAATTCTGCACTCCCTGTATGTAACTTCTGATGCTTACATAGGTAGACTTTGAATATGCAGGTGTATTTGATTATTTAGGGAACAACCCCCCTAAAAGGGTTGGCTTGATCCATTAGTGTTAGGTAGGAGCTATAAAAAGGCTTGCTGGTAAGTTGTTCATTATGCCTGATGAAACGGCCTTATAGTGCTGAGAAACACGTTGTATGTATAGGGGGATATTTGGATACCCCTATTCCACTACTTGTACTTGTTTTTAAATCATTTTTAATAAATATTGTTTTTTTAAAAATCCAAGTTGAGTGGAAACACCTTACCTGCTTGTGTTCACTGACAATCTACTTTGATTGATTTGATTGAAATTATAAATGAAATATGAAATACACATTTGTTATTTGTGATATTTTCATTTTGTAATGTATATATTGTCTGTTATTATTATTGCTTACTGTGTACATTGTGTGATGCAGTATATATGTAACTTCTGATGCTTACATAGCTAGACTTTGAATGTGCAAGTGTATTTGATTTATTAGGGAACACCCCCCCTAAAAGGGTTGGCTTGATCCATTAGTGTTAGGTAGGAGCTATAAAAAGCAGGTTTGCTGGTAAGGTGATCATTATGCCTGATGAAACGGCCTTATAGTGCCAAGAAACGCGTTGCATGTATAGGGGGATATTTGGATACCCCTATTTCACTACTTGTACTTGTTTTTAAATTATTTTTTAATAAATATCTTTTTTTTTTTTAAATCCAGGTTGAGTGGAAACACCTTACCTGCTTGTGTTCACTGACAACCTACTTGAACACAAATACTAATTTTATCCTGCACCTATAACCTGACTATTGGGAGAACCACAATCGGGTGAGCTGATACGCCCTGTTGAAATCTATCAGCCTACCTCTACCAGCACATAAGTGTGCTTGGTCAGCATGTGATTACCCATTTGGCATTGATAATTTACATATGGTTATACTCTGGTTGATCTGCACATGTAGTATTTTCCTCTGTTTTATTTACTCACTGTAGCATACAGGGAGCTCCAGCTGTTGGTGAGCTGTTACACCCTATAATTCTACAGTCTGCACCTACTAGCACATTAGGGTGCTCCAGTAATATGTGAGTATCCATTTGACTCATATTTCATCAAGTCTATGGGGCCCATTTATCAAGCTCCGGATGGAGCTTGAGGGCCTGTGTTTCTGGCAAGCCTGCAGGTCTAAAGGACGCTGCTCCATAACCTGTCCGCCTGCTCTGAGCAAGCGGACAGACATCACCACAATTCAACCCGATCGAGTACGATCGTGTTGATTGACACCCCCCCTGCTGACGGCCGATTGGCTGCGAATCTGCAGGGGGCGGCTTTGCACCAGCAGCTCACAAGCAGCGTATTGCTCTCCGCATTCAGCGAAGTCTGTCGGACCTGACCGCACTGTCAGATCAGGTCCGACAGACCTTTGTTAAATAGGCTCCAAATATATGTTTGGTGATTCTACACATGAGGCGTCCCTTTGTTTCTCTTTATCTACACTCTGCAATATTACATATACGTAGACGAGAGGTTGGAAGATCTTCATTATTATTGTGATTTCATTGGGACACGTAAAATATTGAGATCACGCCAATCGCTTATATAAAAAATAAAATAGATGTCAGCCGTTACTTTGTTGTTTTGCAACAATATTGCAGCAACATTGATCAATCTGATTCTATGCCATGTTTATGCACACATTATACACAAGTATGCACTTTCAATCATGTTAGCGTGGACGTGTGGGTTTTACTATAACATTGCGTTTAATAAGTATTTGTTACGCATATGAACAAACATAACAGAGATGCACTGTATATGTTATATTTTAGATTGCACCCACATTGCGCTGCGTGCTCCAGCAGAAGAGCTCCCCTACCGGAATCGAAAACACTTTCATAGTTTGAACGTGCAGTTTGTTTGAGACGCACGGATGAGGATTATGCAGGTGTGTGGGAATTTCGGGGGGGGAGCTAGTCATGATGCGAGTATCCTCAGGCAGTCGTCACTGTAGCGGCAGTTTGAGGACAGACAGTTTCCCCATGGGTGGCTTGTTGATGAGTACTTGTGCACAGCATGGTTAAGTAGTTAGACAATTGCCACTGTAATGTTCACAAACAGTTGTGTTTGTGTATTGTACAAAATGTCCAGCTATAGAATGCGCTTTAACCATTTATTTGTCTCTTTCAGCAAATGTCTAGTTTTAGCTCCAAACAGATATGTAGCAGGTCATAGCTTATAAATGTGCAGATATAGGATGCACTTTAACCATTTATTTGTCTCTTTCAGCAAATGTCTAGTTTTAGCTCCAAACAGATATGTAGCAGATCATAGCTTATAAATGTGCATATATAGGAATGCGCTTTAACCATTTATTTGTCTCTTTCAGCAAATGTCTAGTTTAAACTCCAAACAGATATGTAGCAGGTCATAGCTTAAATGTGCCGATATAGGATGCGGTTTAACCATTTATTTGTCTCTTTCAGCAAATGTCTAGTTTTAGCAAAAAATGCATATGTAGCAGGTCATAGCTTAAATGTGCAGATATAGGATGGGCTTTAACCATTTATTTGTTTCTTTCAGCAAATGTCTATTTTTAGCGAAAAACGGATATGTAGCAGGTCATAGCTTAAATGTGCAGAAGATATAGGATGCGCTTTAACCATTTATTTGTCTCTTTCTGCAAATGTCTAGTTTTAGATCCAAACAGATATGTAGCAGGTCATAGCTTAAATGTGCAGATATACAATGCGCTTTAACCATTTATTTGTCTCATCAGCAAATGTCTAGTTTTAGCTCCAAACAGATATGTAGCAGGTCATAGCTTAAATGTGCCGATATAGGATGCGATTTAACCATTTATTTGTCTCTTTCAGCAAATGTCTAGTTTTAGCGAAAACCCATATGTAGCAGGTCATAGCTTAAATGTGCAGATATAGGATGCGATTTAACCATTTATTTGTCTCTTTCAGCAAATGTCTAGTTTTAGCAAAAAATGCATATGTAGCAGGTCATAGCTTAAATGTGCAGATATAGGATGGGCTTTAACCATTTATTTGTCTCTTTCAGCAAATGTCTAGTTTTAGCAAAAAATGCATATGTAGCAGGTCATAGCTTAAATGTGCAGATATAGGATGGGCTTTAACCATTTATTTGTCTCTTTCAGCAAATGTCTAGTTTTAGCGAAAAACGCATATGTAGCAGGTCATAGCTTAAATGTGCAGAAGATATAGGATGCGCTTTAACCATTTATTTGTCTCTTTCTGCAAATGTCTAGTTTTAGCGAAAACGCATATGTAGCAGGTCATAGCTTAAATGTGCAGATATAGGATGAGATTTAACCATTTATTTGTCTCTTTCAGCAAATGTCTCGTTTTAGCAAAAAATGCATATGTAGCAGGTCATAGCTTAAATGTGCAGATATGGGATGGGCTTTAACCATTTATTTGTCTCTTTCAGCAAATGTCTAGTTTTAGCGAAAAACGCATATGTAGCAGGTCATAGCTTAAATGTGCAGAAGAGATAGGATGCGCTTTAACGATTTATTTCTCTTTCTGCAAATGTCTAGTTTTAGCTCCAAACAGATATGTAGCAGGTCATAGCTTAAATGTGCAGATATAGGATGCGATTTAACCATGTACTTGTCTCTTTCAGTAAATGTCTAGTTTTAGCGAAAAATGCATATGTAGCAGGTCATAGCTTAAATGTGCAGATATAGGATGTGCTTTAACCATTTATTTGTCTCATCAGCAAATGTCTAGTTTTAGCTCCAAACAGATATGTAGCAGGTCATAGCTTAAATGTGCCAATATAGGATGCGCTTTAACCATTTATTTGTCTCTTTCAGTAAATGTCTAGTTTTAGCGAAAAAACGCATATGTAGCAGGTCATAGCTTAAATGTGCAGATATAGGATGCGATTTAACCATTTATTTGTCTCTTTCAGCAAATGTCTAGTTTTAGCAAAAAATGCATATGTAGCAGGTCATAGCTTAAATGTGCAGATATAGGATGCGATTTAACCATGTATTTGTCTCTTTCAGTAAATGTCTAGTTTTAGCTCCAAACAGATATGTAGCAGATCATAGCTTATAAATGTGCATATATAGGAATGCGCTTTAACCATTTATTTGTCTCTTTCAGCAAATGTCTAGTTTAAACTCCAAACAGATATGTAGCAGGTCATAGCTTAAATGTGCCGATATAGGATGCGGTTTAACCATTTATTTGTCTCTTTCAGCAAATGTCTAGTTTTAGCAAAAAATGCATATGTAGCAGGTCATAGCTTAAATGTGCAGATATAGGATGGGCTTTAACCATTTATTTGTTTCTTTCAGCAATTGTCTATTTTTAGCGAAAAACGGATATGTAGCAGGTCATAGCTTAAATGTGCAGAAGATATAGGATGCGCTTTAACCATTTATTTGTCTCTTTCTGCAAATGTCTAGTTTTAGATCCAAACAGATATGTAGCAGGTCATAGCTTAAATGTGCAGATATACAATGCGCTTTAACCATTTATTTGTCTCATCAGCAAATGTCTAGTTTTAGCTCCAAACAGATATGTAGCAGGTCATAGCTTAAATGTGCCGATATAGGATGCGATTTAACCATTTATTTGTCTCTTTCAGCAAATGTCTAGTTTTAGCGAAAACCCATATGTAGCAGGTCATAGCTTAAATGTGCAGATATAGGATGCGATTTAACCATTTATTTGTCTCTTTCAGCAAATGTCTAGTTTTAGCAAAAAATGCATATGTAGCAAGTCATAGCTTAAATGTGCAGATATAGGATGGGCTTTAACCATTTATTTGTCTCTTTCAGCAAATGTCTAGTTTTAGCAAAAAATGCATATGTAGCAGGTCATAGCTTAAATGTGCAGATATAGGATGGGCTTTAACCATTTATTTGTCTCTTTCAGCAAATGTCTAGTTTTAGCGAAAAACGCATATGTAGCAGGTCATAGCTTAAATGTGCAGAAGATATAGGATGCGCTTTAACCATTTATTTGTCTCTTTCTGCAAATGTCTAGTTTTAGCGAAAACGCATATGTAGCAGGTCATAGCTTAAATGTGCAGATATAGGATGCGATTTAACCATTTATTTGTCTCTTTCAGCAAATGTCTCGTTTTAGCAAAAAATGCATATGTAGCAGGTCATAGCTTAAATGTGCAGATATGGGATGGGCTTTAACCATTTATTTGTCTCTTTCAGCAAATGTCTAGTTTTAGCGAAAAACGCATATGTAGCAGGTCATAGCTTAAATGTGCAGAAGAGATAGGATGCGCTTTAACGATTTATTTCTCTTTCTGCAAATGTCTAGTTTTAGCTCCAAACAGATATGTAGCAGGTCATAGCTTAAATGTGCAGATATAGGATGCGATTTAACCATGTACTTGTCTCTTTCAGTAAATGTCTAGTTTTAGCGAAAAATGCATATGTAGCAGGTCATAGCTTAAATGTGCAGATATAGGATGTGCTTTAACCATTTATTTGTCTCATCAGCAAATGTCTAGTTTTAGCTCCAAACAGATATGTAGCAGGTCATAGCTTAAATGTGCCGATATAGGATGCGCTTTAACCATTTATTTGTCTCTTTCAGTAAATGTCTAGTTTTAGCGAAAAAAACGCATATGTAGCAGGTCATAGCTTAAATGTGCAGATATAGGATGCGATTTAACCATTTATTTGTCTCTTTCAGCAAATGTCTAGTTTTAGCAAAAAATGCATATGTAGCAGGTCATAGCTTAAATGTGCAGATATAGGATGCGATTTAACCATGTATTTGTCTCTTTCAGTAAATGTCTAGTTTTAGCTCCAAACAGATATGTAGCAGATCATAGCTTAAATGTGCTGATATAGGATGCACTTTAAGCATTTATTTGTCTCATCAGCAAATATCTAGTTTTAGCTCCAAACAGATATGTAGCAGGTCATAGCTTAAATGTGCAGATATAGGATGCACTTTAACCATTTGTTTGTCTGTTTCAGCAAATGTCTAGTTTTAGCTCCAAACAGATATGTAGCAGGTCATAGCTTAAATGTGCCGATATAGGATGCGCTTTAACCATTTATTTGTCTCTTTCAGCAAATGTCTAGTTTTAGCTCCAAACAGATATGTAGCAGGTCATAGCTTAAATGTGCAGATATAGGATGCGCTTTAACCATTTATTTGTCTCATCAGCAAATGTCTAGTTTTAGCTCCAAACAGATATGTAGCAGGTCATAGCTTAAATGTGCCGATATAGGATGCGCTTTAACCATTTATTTGTCTCTTTCAGCAAATGTCAAGTTTTAGCGAAAACGCATATGTAGCAGGTCATAGCTTAAATGTGCAGATATAGGATGCGATTTAACCATTTATTTGTCTCTTTCAGCAAATGTCTCGTTTTAGCAAAAAATGCATATGTAGCAGGTCATAGCTTAAATGTGCAGATATGGGATGGGCTTTAACCATTTATTTGTCTCTTTCAGCAAATGTCTAGTTTTAGCGAAAAACGCATATGTAGCAGGTCATAGCTTAAATGTGCAGAAGAGATAGGATGCGCTTTAACGATTTATTTCTCTTTCTGCAAATGTCTAGTTTTAGCTCCAAACAGATATGTAGCAGGTCATAGCTTAAATGTGCAGATATAGGATGCGATTTAACCATGTACTTGTCTCTTTCAGTAAATGTCTAGTTTTAGCGAAAAATGCATATGTAGCAGGTCATAGCTTAAATGTGCAGATATAGGATGTGCTTTAACCATTTATTTGTCTCATCAGCAAATGTCTAGTTTTAGCTCCAAACAGATATGTAGCAGGTCATAGCTTAAATGTGCAGATATAGGATGCTCTTTAACCATTTATTTGTCTCATCAGCAAATGTCTAGTTTTAGCTCCAAACAGATATGTAGCAGGTCATAGCTTAAATGTGCCGATATAGGATGCGCTTTAATCATTTATTTGTCTCTTTCAGTAAATGTCTAGTTTTAGCGAAAAAACGCATATGTAGCAGGTCATAGCTTAAATGTGCAGATATAGGATGCGATTTAACCATTTATTTGTCTCTTTCAGCAAATGTCTAGTTTTAGCAAAAAATGCATATGTAGCAGGTCATAGCTTAAATGTGCAGATATAGGATGCGATTTAACCATGTATTTGTCTCTTTCAGTAAATGTCTAGTTTTAGCTCCAAACAGATATGTAGCAGATCATAGCTTAAATGTGCTGATATAGGATGCACTTTAAGCATTTATTTGTCTCATCAGCAAATATCTAGTTTTAGCTCCAAACAGATATGTAGCAGGTCATAGCTTAAATGTGCAGATATAGGATGCACTTTAACCATTTGTTTGTCTGTTTCAGCAAATGTCTAGTTTTAGCTCCAAACAGATATGTAGCAGGTCATAGCTTAAATGTGCCGATATAGGATGCGCTTTAACCATTTATTTGTCTCTTTCAGCAAATGTCTAGTTTTAGCTCCAAACAGATATGTAGCAGGTCATAGCTTAAATGTGCAGATATAGGATGCGCTTTAACCATTTATTTGTCTCATCAGCAAATGTCTAGTTTTAGCTCCAAACAGATATGTAGCAGGTCATAGCTTAAATGTGCCGATATAGGATGCGCTTTAACCATTTATTTGTCTCTTTCAGTAAATGTCTAGTTTTAGCGAAAAACGCATATGTAGCAGGTCATAGCTTAAATGTGCAGATATAGGATGCGATTTAACCATTTATTTGTCTCTTTCAGTAAATGTCTAGTTTTAGCTCCAAACAGATATGTAGCAGATCATAGCTTAAATGTGCAGATATAGGATGCGCTTTAAGCATTTATTTGTCTCATCAGCAAATGTCTAGTTTTAGCTCCAAACAGATATGTAGCAGGTCATAGCTTAAATGTGCAGATATAGGATGCACTTTAACCATTTGTTTGTCTCTTTCAGCAAATGTCTAGTTTTAGCTCCAAACAGATATGTAGCAGGTCATAGCTTAAATGTGCCGATATAGGATGCGCTTTAACCATTTATTTGTCTCTTTCAGCAAATGTCTAGTTTTAGCTCCAAACAGATATGTAGCAGGTCATAGCTTAAATGTGCAGATATAGGATGCACTTTAACCATTTGTTTGTCTCTTTCAGCAAATGTCTAGTTTTAGCTCCAAACAGATATGTAGCAGGTCATAGCTTAAATGTGCCGATATAGGATGCGCTTTAACCATTTATTTGTCTCTTTCAGCAAATGTCTAGTTTTAGCTCCAAACAGATATGTAGCAGGTCATAGCTTAAATGTGCAGATATAGGATGCAATTTAACCATTTATTTGTCTCTTTCAGCAAATGTCTAGTTTTAGCAAAAAACGCATATGTAGCAGGTCATAGCTTCAATGTGCAGAAGATATAGGATGCACTTTAACCCTTTATTTGTCTCTTTCTGCAAATGTCTAGTTTTAGCGAAAAATGCATATGTAGCAGGTCATAGCTTAAATATGCAGATATAGGATGCACTTTAACCATTTATTTGTCTCTTTCAGCAAATGTCTTGTTTTAACTCCAAACAGATATGTAGCAGGTCATAGCTTAAATGTGCAGATATAGGATGGGCTTTAACCATTTATTTCTCTTTCTGCAAATGTCTAGTTTTAGCTCCAAACAGATATGTAGCAGGTCATAGCTTAAATGTGCAGATATAGGATGCGATTTAACCATGTACTTGTCTCTTTCAGTAAATGTCTAGTTTTAGCGAAAAATGCATATGTAGCAGGTCATAGCTTAAATGTGCAGATATAGGATGGGCTTTAACCATTTATTTCTCTTTCTGCAAATGTCTAGTTTTAGCTCCAAACAGATATGTAGCAGGTCATAGCTTAAATGTGCAGATATAGGATGCGATTTAACCATGTACTTGTCTCTTTCAGTAAATGTCTAGTTTTAGCGAAAAATGCATATGTAGCAGGTCATAGCTTAAATGTGCAGATATAGGATGGGCTTTAACCATTTATTTGTCTCTTTCAGCAAATGTCTAGTTTTAGCGAAAAACGCATATGTAGCAGGTCATAGCTTCAATGTGCAGAAGATATAGGATGCCCTTTAACCATTTATTTGTCTCTTTCTGCAAATGTCTAGTTTTAGCTCCAAACAGATATGTAGCAGGTCATAGCTTAAATGTGCAGATATAGGATGGGCTTTAACCATTTATTTGTCTCTTTCAGCAAATGTCTAGTTTTAGCTCCAAACAGATATGTAGCAGGTCATACCTTAAATGTGCAGATATAGGATGCGTTTTAACCATTTATTTGTCTCTTTCAGTAAATGTCTAGTTTTAGTGAAAAACGCATATGTAGCAGATCATAGCTTAAATGTGCAGATCAGGGGCGGACTGGGCCGGGGGGAAGGGGGGCAATTGCCCCCTGGGTCGCTCTGATTTAGTGTAAAATGGGCTGCCCGTGAGTGACTGAGCAGGCAGGGAGTCAGGACAACAGTAGTACTGTCTTGCATACAGCGGCCGTGAGACTGAGCATCAACTCAAGTCTTACGGTCGCTGTATGTTGTAGAGACTGACAGGTTCTCCTGGCTGGCTGCTTCTAATGGCTGGTGATTGATCCGGCTGGGGTCAGGGGGTGGGATAAAAATCATTATCATGATGAACAGGGCTGGGGCAGGCCTTGCGTGATGATGCTGCGGTCTCCCGCTCAGGGCTCCCTGACACTCATCACTTCCTCCCACCCAGAGTTCCAGCAGCAGCAGCTACGTGCGTGGGAAGAGTGAGAGCGAGCTGAGAGCGAGGGAAGCAGTAACCGAGCTGAGGCAGGGAGGCAAGAAGCAGCATTGAGGCTAGCCTGGTGGTGCCGGAGCCGGACTGCCGGTGATCATGTGGTGCGTGTCTTCTGGTGAGTAAAAACATCACATTCACCAGTGATACAGCATGTCATTTAGATTTTTTTTACTCAGTCACTCTAAATGTTTTGTTTTGGGAATTGGGATGGATGTATGCAGCCATCATGATGAGCCATGCACACAACGGTATGTTACAGGCATCAAGTTTCAAGAGAGCCTGATACAGAAATTGTAACAGAGTTAGTTAGAGCATTTTCCCAAAACTAAGTCAAAATAGAACCAGTGACATACATTCCTAGTAAATTAATTTCACTATAGCCTAGTTGTATAAATAATATATATACAGGGAGTGCAGAATTATTAGGCAAGTTGTATTTTTGAGGATTAATTTTATTATTGAACAACAACCATGTTCTCAATGAACCCAAAAAACTCATTAATATCAAAGCTGAATAGTTTTGGAAGTAGTTTTTAGTTTGTTTTTAGTTATAGCTATTTTAGGGGGATATCTGTGTGTGCAGGTGACTATTACTGTGCATAATTATTAGGCAACTTAACAAAAAACAAATATATACCCATTTCA